>NC_071994.2:82532424-82835454 GCF_028885655.2 Pongo abelii
TGCTGGGATTACAGAGAGGACTTCTTAGAGCTCCACCCTGAACTTCCAAAATCCTTAACTCAAAAGTTTATATGACTAGTAAAACTAGTAAAACTTCCTACTAGTAAAACTGAATAGGAAGCCCATGATGGAGAAGGTTGGCCTTCCAGTTGCCTTGCTTGGGAGCTTAGGTAGAAAATAGAAGATAAGTGGCGAAGTTTTCTGTCTTTGTTCACTGGGTTTGGACAATTTTCATGTTTTTAATATTTCTAAAGTTAAGTTGCACCTTAAAATTGGTAATGCCTTGCCTTCATTTCTCCCCAAAAAATATTTTTGAGGTGTCTCAAAGTTGACAGACTCTTAGGATCCCAGAAATATGATCATATATGTCTCATACCTATACGTATTCTAGGAAATGTTGATCTAGACCAGCCTCCTTTGTTTCACTTTTCTGCCAATCAATCTAAAACTTATAAAACTTGCAAAATAAAGTCTACTCAATCTTACCTTTTTTATCAACATTGCTAAAAATGATATATTTTTAAAAGTTTTATTAAGAACCAATCTCTCTTTGATTCAGTAGATCTCAGAATACTTGAATTTATTTTCTTCCTTATGTTTCTCAGACCATTGTATTTTTAGCCCATTAGATTTCTCCTCTTCCTTATCCTTCATTATAAATAGCCTTAAAAGCTCAGTCATAGTGTTAAGCATTCTCAGAGAAATCATGATTTCTCTGGAATGTTACAATCAAGAGTCAGGCATCCTTGTTACTTTTTAATTACTGCTATTCTATCATCTATTGCCTTTAATTGTTAATATTTTATCTATCTCTTACTCCATACTACAAGTTTTTGAGGATAGGGTCTTTTGTATTTCAGCTCTATATATCCTGTATAAATATTCACGGAATTGTTGAGTAGAATAATAAGTGAATAAATGATTGAATCAATGGACGAGTGAATTAAATCTCTAAAATTTACTTTTAGTGTGATATCTCCCCTTAGTCCACCTGATAAACCCTCATCACCAAAATATTCTTCACCATCAATCCCAGTCTTTTTGTTTATTTTTGCCAAATCACAGCCCCGCTGGTGCTCTGTGCTTTCTTAGCATTTTTTAACCATATCTCTAGTGTGTTGTAATTGTTTATGAACATGTCACCCACATACATTATGAGCTACCACCTAGTAGGTCCTCTATAAATCTAAGCTGAAAGAGCCTGAAATCATACTCCTCCCTCACCTTCACATTGCCTTTGTAGGGATTGAAAATAATTCCAAAGAGATCTTGTCCACTCCCTACACCTTTGACAGGAATAGAGAAGAACCACCCTCCTGGTCCTGAAAGATCACAGTCACTCACTCTCACTGCCTCTGCCCCTGCTCTCCACTGCTCCACATGCTTGCTCCTAGGAAATCTCACCAAGTCTTTAGGAGGCACATCACACTATCCTGTGATGTTGGGTTCCACCATTTGTGTCTCCAGCCACAGTCTCTTCTGAAAATTCCAATTATATCCAACTGTCAGCATATTTGCACTAGAATGCAAATATGCACCTGAATGTTAACTAATAGTGAGTATCACCAGAGGGAGAATGGCTCCTCATTTTTTTAGGTGAAAGCTGTGACTGCGAAGGTCCCCTGAGTTAGGTGAGTAATACAGTTGCACGAAGCAGCATTCAGGAAAAGATAAAAGAAAGTTTTAAGACTGTGGCACAATGGAGAGCGTGTAACCCATTTAAAGGGGAATCCACCACCCAACTCCAGTTGATTGTTGCCATTTGAGAATGTGGTCCCAAGATGCCACATCTTCTAATTTTCAGGAGATGCAAAAACAAAAGTCTTGGTTTTTTAAACAATAGCTGCTTATTAAAAACAAGCCAAAAACAAAACACTTAAAACAGGCCAAAGAGAAAGTAGAGGCTGGGAGAGAGAATAGAAAATAAAATAAAAGGAAAATGCATCTATAGAGCTATAGACTCTGAATAAAACTAGCATGCAATCTCAAGCCTATAGAACAAATTAGCACAACATACTAAATTTTCATAAACCCTTCTAGCTGTGTGTATTTGAGAGTAGTCTGACAGGAGAGAAGGTTTAATCATAGTAATCATAAAGTTGGTTAGATCCCTGAATCAGATTCAGCTAACACTTATTGAGAGTTGATATATGCCATGTAACATGCTAAACTCTTTTATTAATGTTTTAAATTTTTCATCAAAGTAATACACGCACATAATTAAAAAGTCAAACTGCTTTATAAGACTTATTATGGCAAACGGCGGTACTCTGAATTCTCCTTCCTCACAATTCATATTCCACCCAGGCAAACACACTGCACTTTTACCTCCACATCTCCAAATGAGATTAGTATCCTGCTATTTATTAACTGTTAGTTTCTGGCATTATGTATTTAATTCCAACTATTGAAGATTGGGCTATAGGCTTTACATATATTCTTTCTACCTCTAAATACAGAAACACACAATTTCCATTGCCCCATCCTCCCAGCATAATTTTATTTTAAATATTATTAATTCAGTTTTCAGAGTTTACATTATTTTGGCTGTCTGAAATCTGTTTACTGCTTTGCCATAAATTCTAGTATAATTACTTTATTTCTGTTTTTACCAAATTGTTTTTGCCTGAAGTTAATACAGTTAATGTCTTTCTAGTTATTTAGTTTTCTAAGAACTTCTTTTAAAATTCAGTTTCAAATACTTGCCTAGTTGATTACAGTTTGTCTCAACATACATCTGTTTCAATGTTTTGAGAACATCTCTCCAAAAGACCTTGCACCTGCTCCAAACATACTTGTTGTTCCTATATTTACTGGACAGCTGTCATTCTGTAATCAGTCATCATTTTTTTACCAGAATCTCCCTCCCTTCCCATTCCCCCTCTCCCTCTCTTTTTCCTTTCCTTCCTTTGAATTGGGTCATGGAATCTCAGAATCCCATCTCCTCTTTCTTGAGTTACTCCTTGTTTTGGTGGAATACTTCCTTTAGGAGTTTCCTGAAAAAGGGTGTTTTAAAGGGTTTTGACTCCTAGCGTGTAAGTTATATTAAAATATACTCATTTTACTCACATTGCCAGATACATTTGATGTGTATAGAATTCCAAGTTAGTAATCATTTTCCTTCAGAATTTTGAAGATATCAAAACCACCTTTGCAAGAATTATAACAAAATTATGATGGTGAAGAGATCTGACTGAGTCCATCTTGCTTCTAACTTCCAAACTGTCCTTGGTCATTCCTTGGTGTAGGCCAAACTAACTTTGGGAAAAACTTAGTTTATATTTTGACTTTGAAACAAAGACAATAACAGCCCTTTCCCAAAACAAACACCCTTTCTGCCTAGGGACTAGACTGCCTTTGCTGACCAGCAAATTAGCCACAAGATTAGAAAATTTGTTCAAGAGTCATGCAGCTGGAGGCTGCAAGATTCTGAACCTTCTCAAATTGCTCCTGAGGATAACATCACTATTGTAAAACCTGGGATCAGTGCTTGAGAAATTTTGCAGACCGTGCATTCTGATGCACCAGCTGACAACACCTAGATCCATAAACTGGCTCCAATGGTCTTGTGGCCTCCACCCAGGAGCTCACTCAGCATAAGAAGACAGCTTTGACTCCCTATGATTTCAACTTCCACTTAACCAATCAGCACTCTCCAGTTTCCAACCCCCTATGCACCAAATTATTCTTAAAAACTCCCATCCCTGAATTTTTGGGAAGAATGATTTGAGTAATAGTAAAACTCCTGGTCTCCTGTACAGAGAGCTTTGTGTGAATTAAACTCTTTTTTGCAATTCCCCTGTCTTGATAAATTGGCTCTGTCTAGGCCACAGGCAAGGAGAACCCGACAGGTAGTTACAACACTGTCTTATTCTCTTCTGGTTCCAGTGTTGCTATTGAGAAATCCATGCAAAACCCTTTGGATTTCTGAACTTTATGTTACCTATTTTTTTGTTCCTTTTTGGAATATTTTAGAATTCTCTTTCTCAGTATTCTAAAATATTATGACAGTGTACACTGATGTAGGTCAATTTCATCCACTATGCTGCTGCAGAAACAGAATTTTAATCTGAAAAAGCATTTCCTTCAATTTTGAATATCGTCTTTGAATTATCTTAGATAATTTCTTTTCTTTCTGATTCCATTTCTGGGCATAGTTTTAATTTGGTTTTGGACCTCCTAGAAAAAACTTATCTTTTCCTTTCTCGTTTGTATTTTTCTGCTCCTTTCTATGAAATTGCCTTCCACTGAACTGTTTATGTTTTTTGATTTCTGAAGGCTCTTGTTTGTTCCTAGTTGTTGCTTTTCTTCAGCACTTCCCACAGAACTTTCTTCTGCAATGCAAATGTTCTACAATATGTTCTACTCAGTAGGTAGCCGTTTGCTACAAAATGTTCAATTTTATTTAATTTTACTTAATTTATATTTAAATAGCCATTTGTGGCTAGTGGCTACTGTGTTAGAGAGTAATGTATGTTGTATCTTCCATACATGAGAAATATTGATACTTTATAATGAATTTCTTATTTTCTTGCATAGTCTCTGTTCCTCAATTTGCATGTTCTTGTTCATTTTGGTCTTTCATATAAAAAAAGGTTTTCATATGTTTGGTGACTCTCGGCTGTCTGTTTGTGCAAAAGCATAGAGCATTAAGATGATTGCCAGTTCTGTGTAAATAAAATTTTTCATCATCAGATGCATGCAATGTAATCTGGCTGAGTCTTTGGGAAGTATTCTGAAAGTCAGTATCTTTAGGTGTTTCTCTTGATCTAGCACATTTCAACAGAGAAAAAAATTCCAAAGTGTGCCTAGACATATAAGCTGGCTGTCTGAATTCTGAAAATCAATTAGGGAAGGAAAGCTGGGTTTCAGCTCTATTTCATGATGCAAAATTTCAGTTAATTATTTTTTACTACACACCATCACCCTCAGTTGTGCTGGGTGTCCCCAAGTGTAGACATATTTTGTTTTACCTGATTTAAAGAAATAATCTAAACTTCTGATTTGATGGGGAGGAAGAGAGAGATATAGTGTCTCAGGCACATGGGCTGGAGGAAAGGATAAGGAGATCTAGCCTTAGATTTTCTTAAAGACACTTTCCACCAATCCCATCCCCATCTATCTCACTCCACTTTCAGAGGTCTCTCATGCCGAGAATTCTTGAGAGATTTGAGATCTCTGGCACAAACTTGCTTTTCAGTTTCCTCACTGATGGATTTGGATCCCATTTTTCTCAGCTAAATCAATGACTACTCAGCTTCCATTTTCAGCTTCCTGGTTTTTTTTTTTCCACCCCCTGTTTTCTGTTATCTTTCTCCTTGCAAGTTTATGTTATATTTTAGGTTTAATGCCTCTTATTGGTCATTTCAGTCGTCCTTCAGAAGTAAAAACAGTATCTTTTTTTTAATATACTGCCTTTAACTAGGACATTCTAGACTCTCTGAATACATTATTCCAGGCAGTTCTTTCAGCAAACTTTGGATTACCATACAATCCCTATTAAATAAAGTAGAGGCTCAAAAATGTATGAAATTTCTAGAAAGTCACATAGATTACTAGATCTAGCTCTCATTCATCTGCATCATGGTCTCTGCCCACTATTCTGGCAGATAAAGTCACTCAATAGAGTAAAAATGCCCAGATAGTCTCCAATGCTGACATGTCCATTTGGAAATATGCATTTCAAAAAATACTGTGATCAGGATGCTGCCAAAATTAGCAATGCAGTTACTAGACCCTGAAGGTGATTCCATGAGGATGGAGAGTCCTTATTGCACCGTACTAGATGTGCCACTGAGCTCTTGCATGGGCCCTTTACTCTTCACCTAGAGCAGTGGAACATCGAGCCCAAGAGGGTTCTTTATTTGTTGTTACTATTACTTGTTTGACTCTGATAAATAGGCCTATGATTTTGTTCTCTTACCCCACTTTGCTGACAGTCTTGTGGAAGGAAGTGAAACACTGTGTGTGACATGTTTATTTATGTACCTCATCTGGGACGACACCGTGAAAAACAGCAGGGATGCATTTTTTCAAGCATACTTTCTGTGTTACTTGTCAGCTCCTTATAATGAGGGGGTTGAGTTTACTGCATTTTTAGTTATATCTGAGCGCCTAATAATCCTACAGCACATTAACTATAATTTGTGAATTACATCCTTCTTCTGCAAGTACATCACTTTATATCTCTTAGTAAAACGATTCATGTGAATCTATCTACATCACAAGGTTTCTGAGATTTCACTACCAGCCAGATGATTATATTCATCATCATTTGGCTTTTTGAACCTCCTCTGGAAATATCTTACCATTTCTTTTACCCCTTTTTATCTCAACACTTTGGCCTTCTGGGATAGCCCTTATGACTTCTTCTCAAAATCATGGCGGCTTGGCTGTCACCTCAAGTTCTGTGTGTCTAATGCTCAGCTCATTTTCTGTACCCCCTTTGACCCCAGCTTAAACCTGTTTCTCCTGGGACCTCTTCCTCAGTTAGCAGGACCTCTTCCCTTCCTGTTACCTCAGATAGGAATCTTTGTGTTGTCTTTAGCCCTACCCCTCTAACATCTTTCCCCAGTGACTGACTGCTAAATCCTATCAATTCTACCTTGGAAATGTGTCTCATCCTTGTCTCCTGCTCAGCCAAAGTAAAGGGCATTCGTGTTTTCATCCTGGTTTATTACTAGGGTTCTCCTCACTGGTGTTTGTCCCTAGCTTCACTTTTGCCATGTTACCAACATGAAGAACAGGTCATTACTGAAAAGTTAAAAAACATATAAAGAAAAAGATTTTAAAAAGTGAAAGTATATTTTATCTATATATACATTACCAGAGATAATCATGGTTCTAATTTTGGTATAAATCCTTATAGATTTAAATATAAAGTATCAATACAGCATATGTTACCTGTTATATATATGTCTTATGTATTGCTTCAGTCAGTTTGGTCTACTATATCAAATTATCATAGGTTGGGCAACTTAAACATTTATGTCTCACAGTTCTGGAGACTGGGAAGTCTAAGATTAACATGCTGGAAGATGTGGTGTGTGGTGCGGACACCTCATTCACATTTGCGGTTGGCCATCTATGTGTTACATTCTCATAACGGTAGAAAGAAGAGAGAGAGAGAGGTGACGAAGTGGCCATTACAGAGAGAGAGAAAAGGAGCGGGAGGAGAAAAAGAGTGCAAGTCCTCATGTCTCGTCTTATAAGGGCACTAATTCCAAATATTCCAACTTCATGACCTAATTTCCTACCAAAGATCTCACTTCTTAATACCAACACATTGGAGATTAGAATTTTAACATATGAGTTTGGAGGGGTGTTCACATTCAGTCCATAAAACATATCATATATTACTGAGACTATGATAAACTGTTTATACTTTGAATTAACTGAATTTGAATTATTGAGTTATGTTTCCAAAATTAATGTGTTTTGCTACTCTCTCACTTAGAAACCAAAAATGATGCCTGACTAACAAGAGTAAATTTGAAACTCAGCAAGTAATGAGGTCCTGCAAAATTGGCTTCACTTGCTTCTGTGGTCTCATTCTCTACCACATTTATTTAATTCCATGGGTCTATTTGCTGTTCCTATGAGCAAGCCAGCTGCTCAGGGGCCTCGACATCTTTGACAGTTTTGGCTCCTGCTGGCCCTGATGGGCCTTCAGAGTCCCTGATCTAGTATCTGCCACCTGAAATTTCACCCATCAAAATTTTGCTTGGGCTGTAAGTAGCGACTCTAACTCCATTATTTATTTATTTGTTTATTTATTTTTTAAAAGCGCCACTGATTTTTCTCTCAGAACAAACTTTCTTTCCTTGAGTTTCCACAGATCTTTTGAGCATGTATTCATTATTTATGCATTTCCTTTAGAATGAGCTACAAGCTTTAGAGTCATAAAGATGAAGGCTCAACACCTGATTCTGTATCCTACCAGTTGTGTTATCCCAAAGGACTTAATCTCTTAGATTTCTCATAGGAATCTTATAGTACTTAATCTGTTTATGTCTAAAAAGAAAAGACCCTTTTTAGTACCATTATATAGATGAGGGAAGAGAAAAATAAAATTTTCCTAATGTCACTCAACACATTGGAGGTAGAATTAGCAATCTTCGTCTGTTTGACATCAAAGCCTATATTCCTAATGGACAATGTTATACCAATTGTTTGGTTTTTCTCTCTTAAGAGAAACTGGTGTAGACGCCCAATTCAGATGTGCTCATGGATGTCACTTCTCATTCTAACAGACTTTCAAGTGATCATGAACACCGTTGTGGCTGCCATAACAAATTAGCACAAACTGGATGGTTTAAAACAATAAAAATGTATTATTTCATAGTTCTGGAAGCTAGAAGTAAAAATAAAGGTGTCATAAAAGCCATGCTTCCTCTGAAGACTCCAGGGAGATGCCTTTCCTTGCCTCTTCCTAGCTTCTGTTGGTAGCTGGCATTCCTTCACAAGTTCTTCCAATCCTGCCTCTGTCATCACATTACTGTCTTCCCTGTGTGTCTCTGTGCCTTATGAGGAAAAGAGTCATTGGATTTAGGGGCTACCCTAATCCACAGTACCTCATCTTAACTTGACTGAACCTGCAAAGATCTTTTTTCACATAAGGTTATATTCATGGGTACAAAGGGATAGGGCTTGAACATATCTTTTTGGGAGACACAATTCAACCCAGTAAAACTTTCTCTCTGACCTCCAAAAGGTCACATCCTTCTTATATACAAAATAAATTTCCCCCAGCCCAACATCTTCAAAAGTCTTAACTCATTCCAACATGAACCTTAAAGCCAAATCTTACCTAAATATCACAACTTGAAAAGTTTCAAATCTCACTACTTACATCATCTCAGTCAGTTTTGGGTAAGACTCTGGGCATTATTCATTCTAGGGCAAAATTATTTTCCATTTCTGGATCTATAATACTAAAAAACAAGCTATCTGCTTCCAAATACAATGCTGGGGCAGGTGTAAGATAGAAATTTTCACTCCAAATGAGGATAAAAGAAATGGAAGGAATAAAAGAGTCACTGGACTAAAGTTAATTCAAAACCCAGTAAACCCTATTAGATTTTAAAATGTGCAAATAATCCTCTATTGCTGGGTTCCTCTGAGCCCTCTCTGGGTAGCCCTGTCTTCTCTGTCCATCTCCTAATTGTAGAATTTTGGAAGTCCAATAGCCTTCTTTCATTCTATCTCCTCTGTCCCCTCCAGTCAGGCTGGCTGTGTTCCTTTATACACATCATTTATTCTCAAAAGCCCTGTTAGTTCTCTGTGGATGTCAAGGGGCATCCATGTCATGAGACATGAGGGCTCTCCACAGGTCTTTCCTGGATAACCCCTTCTCTGTTCCTGGCCTCTGCCAAGGCGCTTGATTTATTCCATAAGTCACACCTAATTTTGTCAGCAAAGGTTTGTCTAGTCACAGCCTTGAGCATGGTGTCTGAATAGGCTAAGGATTTTCCAAGACATCAGGCACTGGCTTTTCTTAGCAGTTTTTTCTCCAGAAAAAAAAAAAAAAAAAACAAGACACACCTTCCCTATTTTCTGTGATCCAGAAAAACCAGGCCATACCTTCCATATTTTGCTTAGAAATTTCCTCAGGTAAATATTGAAGTCATTACTTATAAATTTTACTTTCCATCTAACACTAACACACAATTCAGTTATGTTCCCTTTCACTTTGTAGCAAGTGCCCCCTTTCCTCCCGTGTCCAATAATGTGCTCCACATTTCCCTCTGAGATTTCACCAGAAGCACCCTTAGTGTTCAAACTTCTAAAGACATTCTGCTGTTTATAATGACATATGTATTCTCCAAGATGAGAAAGCTTTACCTGCCATCCTCTTCCCTTCCTTCTGAGTTCTTACCAGAATCAACTTTAACATCCCTATTATCACCAACCATCTCCTCCAGGCAATCTAAGCTTTTACTATAATTTGTCTCAAAACTCCGCTAGCTACTAACCATTACATAACTCTACCATTACTTCCACATTTTTAGATTCTTTTTACAGCAGTGCTTTACTCCATGGTGCCAAAATCTGTATTAATTTCTTAGGATAACTATAACTAAGTACCATAAACTGGATGGCTTAAAACAATATAAATTTATTCTTTCATAGTTCTTGAGGCTAGGAGTCCAAAATGTACATGTTGGAAGAGACATAATTGCTCTGAAGACTCTCAGGAAAATCCTTCCTTGCCTCTTTCTAGTTTCTGGTGGTTGCTGCCAACCATCGGCATTCCTTGGCTTGTTCTTTTCAATCTCTGTCTCTGTTGTCACATGATCTCTCTGTGTGTCTTCACATGGCCTTCTTATAAGGACACAAGTCACCGGTTTCAGGGCTCACTCTAATCTAGTAGGACCTCATATTAACTTGATTATATCTGCAAAGACACTATTCCAAATAAGGTCATATTCACAGGTACTGGAGGTTAGGACCTGAATAATTCAAATTTGGAGGAACATAATTCAGAGTAGAACATACACATCATTATTAAACCTCTGTACTTGAGAGAGACAAGTTGAATAGAATGAGATATTTCAAAATTTATTTGA
Source organism: Pongo abelii (assembly GCF_028885655.2). NCBI lineage: Eukaryota > Metazoa > Chordata > Mammalia > Primates > Hominidae > Pongo > Pongo abelii. The sequence continues at coordinate 82,542,993 of NC_071994.2, forward strand.
AGTAAGACCAATAAGTTCTTTACGGTTTTTTAAATAGAATTTTCAGCAAATTGAGTTTTTAAAAGATGATGAGTCATCTTGTTTTTGGAATAAGAGATACAGTGTGCAGGTACTTTGTATTTTTCAGCAATGGTGAGAATTTTTTTAAAACTTTAAGTATCTCCATTTTTCTCTTGAGGACGAATCCAGGGTCACCTGGAAAGATGTGGCCAGCCTCTCTCTCAGAGATGGAAATGAAGCTCTACAATAGAGATTTGCAGTTTCTGCTGCTGTTAATTTTCAAAAACAAAGGGCTAATGTTGACTATTTTTGAGCTTTAAGAACAATTATTTTTCATCCATAAGAAAAGAACTCAGATAGTCATTTTTTGTTCTCTAAAATCTGCATCAATTGGAAACTGAGACTTGTACTTGACAGTAAGTAAAATAAAAATCTTAATGTGATCACCAACAGAATTTCAGAATTTGAAAATACCTTTTAGATTATCTAATAAAACAACTCTTGTTTTATAGAGAACTTGTTGTTATAAAGAGGGCAAATGACCTACTCAATGCCAAATAATGTATTCACATCAGTGTCTGTAAACATCATAAGAATTTTTATAATTAATGTGACGAACAAGAGAAGCATAAGAGCATATGTCTGTGGGTGTCAATGCATACAAGCACACCTGTATTTTATATTGTGGATTATGTTTTTCTTGTGATAGTAGATTAGTGAAAGGTGCTGTCATATACACGTGTATATAAATTAATGTCTATATTGTTATTGATCCAATTGGCAAGATCAAGTTTCCAGGTAACACTTCTACTAGATAACAGAACAAATATTAGCATGCTGTGGTTGTTGTCAACTAATAGGCATTGGGTCACAGACAGATTTGTTTGTTTCTAGTTGTTCATAGAAACATTAACTGACTATATCTGACATTATTTGTAATAGATGTGTGGACAAGGATCACCATGACAGAAACAGACAGTTAAGACAGACACACACACACACACACACACACACACAGAGGACAGTAATTGTTTAAATTTTTCAAAGCATACATACTGAAATTTCAATTATAATATATTTATATTAACAAAATATACTAGTGATAAATATATATTTTCTTTAAGGTTTATAATAGTTTTCTTCTACCACCTCCCCCCTCCCCACTTTAACAACAACAACAACAACAAAAATCTACCGCTTGTTATATAGGTAGGTTTTAAAATTACCAGAGATGATTTTGCCTGATGATTTTACCTTGTATCTGATAACCTGGGTTTAAAATATTCACAATAAATGATCATTTATAAACACATGCACTAAGTTAATGTGTTGTATAATGTCACTTACATAGCAATTTGAATAATTCCTTGTCATACAGATATTCAACATTTGTAGCTGACTCCTTATCCATCGAATTCCACATAGTTTGAGTGAACGTCTTAGCCTTGCTTCCCTCTGTTCCCACAGTCACCATCGAGAATGTACCATCCCTGACCCTGACCCCAGCTTGACCTGTGTTTTCCTGCTTCCCAGCCTTTATCTTTTTCACAGCATCTTTCCTGCCTATCAGAATCATAGGTATTTTTAGGGCAGAGAGAAAATGATAATTTTCTATAAAGAATTTTATGAAAATCTACCATTCTATTTTTTCTTCTACTAAATGATTCTATTTACACATGTATTTAACAATTATTTTATTCTGCATTAGTTACAAAGAACTCACCATAGGACTTGTAAACCTTTATAGTACTGAGAATAGAGCTCAGCACATATTTAGTTTCTTCCCTCTCTCCTCGACTTCTACTCAAGGGAGAGTTATGATTTTGTTGGGTAATAAAAAAAAAGAAATTGGACCAGGGACGGGGGGAAAGTGGAGTGGTGGGTTTGAATGTCCGTCATGTTCTAGGCATAGTACAAGGAAATGGGAACATAGGAAGATGAGTAGGACAATGTTCCTGATGTCAAAGAGGTCATAGTCATATGTCAGACTAGTAAGGTAACTGGCAACTGCAAGAGAATGTAATAGCAGCTCCATTGCCTGCAAACATAGTGTTCTACGGGAATAACATGAGAAGCACAGATGTAGGGAGCGTATGTTAGCCTGAGGCAAGCACATTGCAAAAGAATTGTGAACAATAGCTAAGACATAAGCCCTGGACAGTGGAGGAAATAGGGCTAAAAGATATTCCAACCATACACAAGAAGCCAAAGCAAGACAGGGAGACAAAATAGATCACTGAGTGCTTAAAAACTACAAGCACACTGCAGAAGAGACCTGGTGACCTGAAAGGGTTTTTTTGTTTTGTTTTAAATACAAAGGAATACAGAAATGGTTACATGCTCTGATTCTCCTTCACTGTGTGTGTCGGGGTGGGTGGGGGGGCGGCATGTAAATATGTAACAGGCTTCCTGATGACTGTGCATTCAAACTAAAATTTCACAGAAAAATAATCAGAAGGGCCAAAAGTTCATTATGGTTGATTTTTGCTTCTCTCTTGTTTTTTAAGCACAAAAATAGTCAAACAGAAAGACTTTTGTCAGACATCTGCCACCTCCAGTAACTTTTTGGAATGATTACAAAAATGCATATCCCAGTCATAAAGATTTAACAAAATATTCTCCTGCCATTTATAGTAATGCTACCAAATGACAAGTTCAAATTACTTGTTGTGATTACTCTTCATCTGGGCAAAACACATGTTGTAACGTATTCACAAGATGCAATTACATCAACTGCCGTGACATGGAATAACAACACCGGAACAAAGCTAATCACACACAATACACATACTGTTTAGATTTTTCCCAACCACATTTTTTTTTCTATATTGCAATCTGTTCAACATTTGGACTAATCACTTACTCTTTTTTTTGTTTTGTAATATGCAAGGTATCAGTGGAGTTAGATAAGTGTCAAAAAATTCAATAAAATATCAATGTATATTCCATATTTGCACATATCAACGATATCTAAAAGAGATAGTGGCCTTGTCATATTCGCAGGTAATATTATTAGACTACTTATAGAATTTGGTTTTGTGACAATTATAAAGGAGAAATCATTCTGTAAGACAAAATATATATTTTAAAATATATTCTTCAAGAATAGTTTCAGCAACTCTATCCTGGATATTTTAATAAGTGACTTGTAATTTTTCTGCATTAATAAAAGAATGCGGCATACTATGTTTAAAATATTCTACATGCATTGACACTTATGTTTACTTTATTGGCCTTCCTAAATCATCCTTTTCTTCCGACTTCACTCTGTCTCCCTGGGGATATCTCATTTATTCCCATCTCTATTTCTAAACTGCACCTCTCTTCTAACAACCATGGCTACATGTTTGAGCATACAGACAACAGGCATTTTAACCTGTATGTCTTCAAAATCAGTATGTACAAATTAAATTCACCACCTGAACTGATCACTGCACTTCCTCTGTATCAAAACACGCCCTTTCATTAGTGTTCTCAGTCTCAATCGATAGCATCACTATCCAAACTAGTAACATCTGAGTAGTATTTGAACCATCATTCTCTCTTTTGCCCACTCCTAATAGGACACCAAATATTGTTAATGATCTCTGATAAATGTGTCTCATGTTTATCATCTTTTTCCAGCCTCATTTTTGTTGCTAATTTTCAGGCCCGGATAGTTCATCAGAATATTGCAAAATGAAATGCATGTTTAAGTAGAGTCATTATTCCATTTACACACCTTCCTACTTCTTTTTTTTTTTTTTTTTTTTTTTGAGATGGAGTCTCATTGTTGTTGCCTGGGCTGGAGTGCAATGGCAGAATCTCGGCTCATTGCAACCTCCACCTCTTGGGTTCCGGCAATTCTTCTGCTTCAGCCTCCCAAGTAGCTGAGATTACAGGTGCCCACCACCACACCTGGCTAATTTTTGTATTTTTAGTAAAGATGGGGTTTCTCCGTGTTGACCAGGCTGGTCTCGAACTCCTGACCTCAGGTGATCCACCCACCCTGGCCTTCCAAAGTGTTGGGATTACAGGCGTAAGCCACCATGCCCGGCCGCACCTTCCTACTTCTTCAGCAGAATTATTATCAACCCCATTCTGGAGCTAAAAAACTAATGTATTAGAAACTTCCCCTTCTTTTATCTTTTCTCACTAATCTGTGAAAAAATATGGTAACTTTAAAAATATCCCTAATATCTATTCATGTATTTTCATTTTATTTCTACTGCCCTAGTTCAGGTTCTCATTGTTTATCACATAAACTATATCAACTGAATAGTAACTAGTCTTCCTACCCTTACTCACAAACTTTGCTTTGATTTTTTTAAAGTTAAAAATGAAACTATGTAGTTTCTCTGCTCAAAATATTTTCAACAAATCTAAACAGGTAAGTACTGTGGAGTTTTGAAACCCTTAAAAATTACAGTCTAGTAGATGTGAGCTAGGGCCCTGAATCAGTATTTTTCTTAATTTCTTCAAAAGATAATGGACTACTTAGGGCAGAAATAAAAACAATTTATCATGAAGCAGAAACACATATAAAACTAAGCACAGTATCAATAGCACGAAGAACAGGAAAAGAGTAAATTGAAGTGTATTGTGATAATCTTCATATATATGAAATGGCATAATACTAATATGTGGTCAACTATAGTAAATTAAAAATGTATACTGCAAAGTCTAGAGTAACCACTAGCAATATAAATATATAAAGATGCATACTTAAGAGCCAATATTTTAAATAAAATGGAATAACAATTTACTCAAATAACTTTTTTAAAAAGACAGGAAACTGGAACAAAAACAATGGCACAAATAGAAAGATACAAACTGATTAAACATAAAAGAATGGAAAAAATTGCTACGCCAACACAAGTCCCAAGAAAGCCGGAGTGGCTGCTTTAGTATTAAGCAAAGTCAGCTTCTGAGCAAAAAATATTATTAGCAATTTAAAGAAAGCTATAATGATAAAAAGCTCAATCTATCAAGAGGATGTGTATAAATGTGTATGTACCTAAAATGGAATGCCAAAATATGTAAAGCAGTAATGGACAAATCTGAAGAAAACATACACAAATCAACAAAATTATAGTTGGAGACATTAAAAATCCCTCTTTTATTAATTGAGTTAATAGCCCCAAAATTTCAGTAAATACAGAGAAGACTTGAACAATATCGGCAAACTTGTCATAATTCAGTTATAGAAGATTCCACTCAAATAGCAGCAAATGTGTATCATCTTCAAGAGCACATGAAACATTGAAATATGAACCAAGAAAGATCATATTCTATACCAAGGAACAGTTCTAAATAAGTTTTAAAGGATTGAAATAACATACAGTACGTTCTTGATCATGACAAAATTAAATTTTGAAATTCTACAATTATGTGGAAGTAAAGCAACACACTTCTAAATATCCATGGGTTACAGAAGATATCACAAGTAAATTAGAAAACATTTTTAACTAAATGAAAATAAAAATACAACATATCAAAATTTGTGGAATCCATTTATAAAAATATTGATATTAAAATTTGCTTACACTATAAAAAGACTGCAAATCAATGAAATAAGCTTCTATTAAAATATAGATGAATAAAACAAATTAAGTACAAAATAAACAGAAGAAATAGCAATAAACAAATATTTAGAAGTCAATGAATAGAAAATGGAAATAATAGAAAAATGAACAACAAAATCAAGGACTGTTTTTGGAAAATATCTATAAAATTAAAATTTTTAAAAAGACCAAGAACAGTTGAATTTGTCAATAAAAACAGAGAAAGTACAAGTTACCAATACCAAAAATGAAAAGGGGGCATTACCACTTGCCTTAGAGGAATACTAAAAAAATAAATAAATAACGGATTGTTATGATCAAATTTATGACAATAGTTTTTTTTATAAACTTAAGAGATGGGCAGTTTTTTGAAAAATAAAATGTGCTAAGACAGACATAAGAAGAAACAAAACCATGGTAGCATATTAAATTAAAATGTTAATAAAAATTTTATAATTAAACTATGTTTAATTATAAAAAAAGAGAACTGCAAGCCCAATGGCTTTAATAGTAAATTTTATCATACATTTAAGGAAGAAATGTAACCAAGCTTTCCAAATACTTCAGAAAACAGAGCAAGAGTGGGTGGCAGCCAAGATGGTTGACTACAAGCAGCCAGAGTGTGCTGCTCTCACCCAGAGAAATGGAAGAAGCGAGCAAACACAGTACTTTCAACTGAAACATCTAGGTACACACATTTGGACTAATCAAGGAAACAACTCAACCCACGGAGAATGGAGAAAAGCAAGGCAGTACAACAGCACACCCAGGGGCAGGAGGGACAGGGAGCCAGGGGAACATCCCTCCACCAAGGAAAGGTGAGTGGATGAGCAACCCTGGGAATCCACCCTCCTTCCAGGGATCTTTGCAACTCTTGAGTCAGGGGATCCTCTCATGAACCCACTAGGTTCTTCTAGTTTGACTCACAGGGCTTCAGTCTGACTCACAGAACTATGTGCTGCTCACGTGCACATGGAGACCGGGAACCTTAGATACCTGGGCTTTCCCAGCTTCAAGGCAAAAGCAGCTGCAACTCCAGCAAAGCCAGAAGTTAGGCCTCTGTACATATCCCTAGGAAAGGAGCTGAATCCAGGGGGCTGAAAAGCAACAGTCTGCAGGCCCTGCTTCCATAGCACCTCATACAATAAATCCACTAGCCTGGAACTTCAGCCAGCCACCAGTAGCAGCACTATACCTCCCTGAGATGGAGCTCCCAGGGGGAGATCGCCATCTTTGTTGTTTGGATGACAGCCAATCCTGCCTTTGGGCTTTGGAGAGTCCAAGGCAACTGGGGACTGGTGCACCCTCAGCACAGCACAGCTGCTCTACAAAAACATGGCCAGACTGCTTTTTAAGCAGGTCCCCAACCTTGTTTCTCCTCATTAGGTGGGACCTCCCAAGTGTGGTCTCTGGCTACCCCTGCCAGTGTTTTCCAGCTGACAGGGTTTCAAACCTCCCTGGGACAGAGCTCCCAGAGGCAAGAGTGGGTCGCCATCTATGTTGTTTGAATGACTTAGTTGTTCTGGCCTTCCGGCTCTGGAGAGTATGAGGGGACCAAGGCCTAGAGCAGATCCATAGCACAGCAAAGCTACTTTATGAAAATGTGGCCAGACTACTTTTTAAAGCGGGTCCCTGATCCTGGTCCTCTCCGCTGGGCAAGACCTCCAAACTGGGGTCTCCAGCCACCTCCTACAGGTGCATTTGGGCTGGCAATAAATCCATACCTCCCTGGGATGGAGCTCCCAGAGAGAGGGTCAGGCCATCATCTTTGCTGTTTTGCAACCTTCACTGTTGATACCTTCAGATACCTGAAAATCTGAGTTGACTAGGGACTAGAGTGGAACCACAGTATACAGCAGCAGCCCTACAGGAGAGTGGCCAGACTGTTACATGGGTGCCCATTCCCATATCTCCTCACTGGGCAGGTCCTCCAGGCCTGGGCTTCCTGCCACTTCCTGCGGGGGCTATTGAGCCAGTAGCAGCTCTGCAACTTCCTGGACAGAGCTCTCAGTAGGAGGGGTGGGTTGCTATCTTGCCTGTCTTACAGTTCTTGCTCATGCTGTCTCCAGGCTTGGGATAGTCTGTGGGGACCAGGGGCTGATCTGGACCCCCAGCACAGAGCAACCAATTCACAGAAAAGTGGCTAGACTGTTCTTCATGCAGATCCTGGTCCTCACTTCTCTTTACTGGGTAGGGCCATCCGCCCTGGAACTCTAGGACAACCAATCCTGCTCCTGCATGATCACCACAAACAGGCTGTCCAGCATTTACCCAAGGAGGAAACCCCAGTGTCAACCCACAACCCCTCTGTCACTACAGTTGAAGTGGTATAGCCCCAACAGCCCTTGGCCTCAGAAGGAACGAAAGGCCTAGTCATCACGCTGGCACCTCTAGCATACTACAGCCACCATACCGAGAGGAGTCCAGCTACTCTTCCCTGGGAACCCCCACTCTACTCTTCACCAGGCAGGGCTCCTGGTTCATGAATGTAGAACAGTTGCCACACCCATGGCTAACCATACCCACTGGTAACAGCCTGGAGCTTCTCCAGGGAGAGGCTCCCAGAGGCATACAACAGCTTATCTGCCACTGCCACCAAAGGCAGTTCTATCCCTGCTGCCTTTGGTCTGGGGAAACAACTAAGAGGCTGCTACACCAGTGTATAGCATACCACAGACACCATACAGAGAGGAGACCTCTCTCTCCTCCCTGTGAGCCTTTGACCCTCTGCTGCACAACAAGTGGAGAACCAAGCTCATGCCAGTAGTGCAGCTGCCCCCACCTGTCTGGCTGAACACCCCCAGTAACAGTGGCTCTGCATTTCTTGGAGGTGGAGGCCCAAGGAGCAACTGAAAGCCTCTGTGCTATTGTCTCTGCAGTAGAAGTACCCTTGCTACCCTCAGACTAACAAAGGAGTAAGGACCCTAAGTACCTTAACCGACCTCCAACAAATGGCAGTTGACCCAGGGAGAAGGTGGCCAGTTTGTCTCCCGTGGGTCCCACCCTGCTCATCATGACAGGGAACCCTGAGCTTGGGCCCACAGCACAGACTGCCCATCCCAAGCTGATTGCACTGAGCGATTACTGACTGGGGACTGCATCTCTCTGGGATGGAGTCCCCAGGAGACAAGGAAAAGACTCTTGGCGACAACCACTATGAAGGTCCTTCCCTCTTCTGCCTCCAAGTTGGGGAAGGAACATAAACCCTGAGATCACCCCAGAGCTGCAGTGGGCAGCCCAGGAGTCAAACTGCAATCTACAGCCAGTAGATCATCATGATTCAGAATAGCAAAACTCAATCCAAGCAAACTAAGAATCACAAACAAATGATACAGGGGCTGAAGGACAAAATAGCCAGTATAAAAAAGAACCTAATGGATCTGACAGAGCTGAAGAACACAATGCAAGAATTTCATAACGTAGTCACAGGTAGTAACAGCAGAATAGACCAAGCTGAGGAAAGAATCTCAGAACTTGAAGACTGGCTCTCTGAAATAAGACACTCAGATAAAAATTGAAGAAAAAACTTAAAAAAGTATGAACATAATCTCCAGGAGATATGGGATTTTGTAAAGAGGCCAACTACAAATCACTGGCATTTCTGAAAGAGATGAGGAAAAGGTAAACTTGGATAACATATTTCAGGATATCACCCATGAAGACTTTCCCAACCTTGCTGGGGAGGCCAACAGTCAAATTCCAGAAATAAAGAGGACCCCTGCAAGATTCTACACAAGAGGATCATCTCCAAGACACATAACCATCAGATTTTCCACGTCTGAAATGAAAGAAAGAATGTTAAAGGCTGCTAAAGAAAAAGGGCAGATCATCTACAAAAGGAATCCCATCAGGCTAACAGCGGCCCTCTTAGCTGAAACCCTACAAGCCAGAAGAGACTGGGGGCCTATATTCAACAATCTTAAAGAAAAAAGTCTTCCACCAAGAACTTCATATCCAGCCAAACTAAGCTTATAAGCGGAACCATTTCAGATAGGCAAATGTAGAGGGAGTTTGTTACCACCAGACCTGCCTTACAAGAAATCTTGAAAGGGGCACCAAATATAGAAAGGAAAGACCTTTACTAGCTAATACAAAAACACACTTACATTCACAGGCCAGTGACACTATAAAGCAACCACACAAACAAGCCAGCATCATAACCAGCTAACAACACAATGACAGGATCAAATCCACACATATCAATACTAACCTTGAATGTAAATGGGCTAAATGCTCCACTTAAAAGGCACAGAGTGGCAAACTAAATAAAAAGGCAAGATACGCTGTTTTCCAGAGGCCCATCCCACAAATAGCGACACCCATGGGCTCAAAATAAAGAGATGGAGGAAAATCTACCAACCAAATGGAAAGCACAAAAAAGCAGCAGAGGTTATAATCCTAATTTCAGGCAAAGCAGACTTCATATCAACAAAGAAAAAAAAAAAAAAAAAAAGACAAAGAAGGGCATTACATAATGGTAAAGAGTTCATTTCAACAAGAAAACCTAACTATCCTAAATATATATCCAGCCAATATAGGAGCACCCAAATTCATAACGCAAGTTTTTTTTTTTTTTTGAAGTGGGGTTTCACTCTTGTTGCCCAGGCTGGAGTGCAATGGTGCCATTTCTGCTCACCGCAACCTCCGCCTCCCCGGTTCAAGCAATTCTCCTGCCTCAGCCTCCTGAGTAGCTGGGATTGCAGGCATGCACCACCACGCCTGGCTAATTTTGCCTTTTTAGTAGAGACAGGGTTTCTTCATGTTGGTCAGGCTGGTCTCGAATTCCTGACTTCAGGTGATCTACCTGTCTCAGCTTCCCAAAGTGCTGGGATTACAGGCGTGAGCCACTGCACCCGGCAACGCAAGTTCGTAGGCACCTACAAAGAGATGTAGACTCCCATACAATAATGGTGGGAGACTTCAGCACCATACTGACAGTATTAAACAGATTATCAAGGCAGAAAATTTACAAAGATATTCAGGACCTGGACTCCACGGTGGACCACATGGATCTGATAGACTTCTACAGAACTCTTCATCCAAAAACAGCAGAATGCATATTCTTCTCATTGCCACACGGCAGGTACTCTAAAATCAACCACATGACTGGACATAAAACAATCCTCAGCAAATGCAAAAGAACTGAAATTATAACAAACACACTCTCCGACCACAGCACAAATAAAATAGAAGACTAAGAAAATAACTTAAAACCACAATTAGATACCACCTCACACTAGTCAGAATGGCTATTATTAAAAAGTCAAAATGTCAATCTCTCCAGACTGTGGCCAGGTTGTAGAGAAAAGGGAACACTTGTACACTGTTGGTGTAAGTGTAAATTAGTTTAACCATTGTGGAAAGCAGTATGGTCATTCTTCAAAGAGCTGAAAACCAAACTACCATTTGACCCAGAAATACCATTACTGAGTATATACCCAGACAAATATGAATTATTCTACCATAAACATACACATGAATGTTCATTGCACCACTATTCAAATTAGCAAAGACATAGAATCAACCTAAATGCTCATCAATGGTAGATTAAAGAAAATGTGGTACATATATACCATGGAATACTATGCAGCCATAAAAAAGAATGAGATAATGTTTTTTGCAGGAACATGGATAGAGCTGGAGGCTGTTGTCCTTAGCAAACTAACACGGGAAGAGAAAATCAAATACGGTATGTTCCCAGTGGGAGCTGAATGATGAGAACTCATGAACACAAAGAAGGGAACAACAGACACTGGGGTCTACTTGAGGGTAGTGGGTGGGAAAAGGGAGAGGAATAGAATAAATAACTGTTGGGTACTAGGCTTAGTACCTGGTTGGCAAAATAATATGTAAAACAAACCCCCATGATATGAGTTTACCTGTGTAACAAATCTGCCCATGTACCTTCAAACCCGAAATAAATGTTTAAAACAGAGATCTGAGCAGGCTAACAGAACTAATAATAAACTTATGTTTCACAGAAGAAAACAGAGAAAGAACCTGTCAACTCAATTTATGATGCCAGTGGTACCCTGATATCAAAATATCTAAAAAGATATATATAAATATATATTTTATGACATATATATTATATATCTTACATATAAATATAAATATTTTAAAATTTTATATAAATATATATATAAATACAAAGAGGACCAGAGAACAATATCTATCATGAACATAGGCAAAAAAGTCTTTGAAATAATAGTAATGTATCAAATCTAGATCACCGAATTAGTAGCTAAGAATGTTATAACAGCTATTGTAAATACATATGTTAATGAAGGTAGAGGAGAGCATGAACATGATGAAAATAGAAAAACAATATATTTTTTAAAAAAGGCCCAAAGAAAATTTCTAGAAATAAAAAAAACCAGCATCTCAAAATAAAAACTCATTAGATTTAAAAAAAAAAAACAGGCTAATCAGATAATGCAAAATAAAGCAATGACTTATAATAGAAAATTTCAACACTGAAGCATGCACATGTGCGCACTCATGCACACACACAAAATCATTAAAATAAAATTAACAGGGGATCAGTGAGCTGTGGGACAATATTAAGTGACCGCACTGACATATAGTTGAAGTTGAAGTTCCAGAAAAGAAAGAAAAAGAGGAGTTGAACAGAATAACAGTTGTCAAAATTCAACATCTATTCATAATAAAACTTGTTGGAAAACTAGGATTAGAAAGGAATTTCCTCAACCTGTTAATAGGCATAAATAATAATTATACAAATAATATTATATGTAATGGTAACAGAATGACTGATTTCCCATTAAATGTGCTTTCACTATTTCTATTTAAAATTATACTAATATTTTAAGATGGTACGATAAAGTAAGAAAATTAAAGGCATAAAAAAGTATAAATATGGCTGGGCCCGGTGGCTCACGCCTGTAATCCCAGCACTTTGGGAGCCAAGGCATGTGGATCACGAGGTCAAGAGATTGAGAACATCCTGGCCAACATGGTGAAACCATGTCTCTACTAAAATTACAAAAATTAGCTGGGTGTGGTGGCGCGTGCCTGTAGTCCAGCTACTCAGGAGGCTGAGGCAAGAGAATCCCTTGAAACCAGGAGGTGGAGGTTACAGTGAGTTGAAATCACGTCACTGCATTCTAGCCTGGCGACAGAGTGAGACTCCGTCTCAAAAAATAAAAAATAAATATTCACAGAAGACATAACTATGTAAATAGAAATTGATTTTTTAAATCTAACAAAAATATACTTATTTAGCAAGATTATAAGTTACTTGGGTAAATTTACAAAAACCTATGTGTACCTATAAGGAAATGGGAAACAACATGGAAAACTACAACATCCTGAAAATAGATTATCTTAAAGACCCAAATAAACAACGACGTATATTCATAAATTATATTGTTAAGACTGCATTCTATTATTATCATGATACCAATTATTTCTGACTTGATCTTTCTCTCTCTCTTTTGATCTATACAATACCAATCAAATTCCCAGTGGGCATTCTTGTAGAAATCGACAATCAATTATAAAATTTATATATAAAGAACATAGAATGACAAATATATGTTTTTAATGTCAAAAATAAAGTTGGAAGACTCATGAGACTAACTTCTAAACTTATTACAGTAATCAACACAATGAAGTATTAGCAGAGAGACAAATCAATACACAGAACTGAATAAATAGACCATAAAATGACTAACACTTATACAATTGATTAATTTCCTACTAAGTCACCAAAACAAAGGGTAAGAAAATTTTTTTCAACAAATGGTGCTAGTGCTGGAACAATTGGGCATCCATATCAAGTACAGGGGTAATCTTGACATTTACCTTCTAGTGTATGGAGAATATATTTTTAAATCAAATATACACCTAAACATAAATGCTAAAATTCTAGAAAAACATATGGAAAAATATCTGTGAGGTAGGAAGAGGCAAAAAAGAAAAAGAAAAAGAGTTTAGGCAAGCATAAATAACACCAATACATTGATATAATAGAATTTATCAAAGTTAAACCTGCTGCTTATCAAAAAGCTCTGAAATAAAATCAATATATAAGTCATAGACTGGGGACATATTCACAAAACACACCTGACAAAGGACTTTTATCCACAATACATTAAAAACATTTACAACTAAGTTACAAATAGACAAACAATCTAATTAAAACTGGTCAAAACACTTGAATAGATCAATAGGAAAGACAAAGAAATGGCCAATAAACACATTAAAAGGTGTACAACATGATTAATACTTACAGAAATGCAAATTAAAATCAGAATAAGATATTACTACACATTTCTTGGAACGGTAAATTTTTTAAAGTAAAGCAACCTCAAATATTCATGAGAATGTGATTTGCTGGTGAAGATGTAAGTTACACCTATTTAGAACATTATATCTAGCTATATGCTCCAACAATACCAATCTTAAGTATTTGTCCAAAAGAAATGAAGACATTTACTTAGGCAAATCTGAGCTCACTAAAACTTCTATTGAACATCAATCAGATCTGTTACAGTTCTTAAAATTCACTCTTTAATGATCCTTTTATGAGTTGGACTTTGGCAATATAGCTGTAATGCATTTTATTCAAGTGATTTCCCTGAATAGGTTTATCCAATTATCCAATCACCACCCCTGTTTAATTAGAAGTCGGCATGTGGTAAGAAATTGGGCTACAGTCGAGTCATTCCTGTTTTTATAGACATCTGACTTTTATTGTATAATAGATTATATAATGCACACAAAGAGCTAGAAGAAATATTCTCAATTCTGTAAAAGACAGTCATTTTTCCCCTATTTCTAAGTAGGAGTGGATATAAAATAAGATGCTACGTTATCTGCAGAGAAGTAGGGATATTTTCCTCTGTACACGGAAATACTTTAACCCCACCTTGCCCATATACATGAGGTCCATTGGTTGTCTTCCCAGCAACTATTCTACTCCAAACATTTTGACTAAGATTTTCATAGGAATTCAAATATCCTTGCTAGTGATTGTTTAGAGAGTGGCATATACATCAGTCTTAATCAATGAGGTATTAAAAATATCTACTCGGGCTTCTGGGGAAATAGCCATCATTTCTAAGAAAGAGATACAGGAAGAAGCATCCATATGTGACATCTGGACATGCAGAGACTATCTTACTATAGCCTGAACATAAAACTTACACCAAGCAGTCAGAGAGGAGAAATGGAAAGAATCTTGGCCCTTGAAGATATTGTTGCACTGCTAATTATATTAAGATTAGCACTTCTCCTACCCTTAGTCTTGTAGTAGGTTAGATAATTAATTTCCCTATTTGGTAAACATTTATGAATCAGATTTTCTATTAATTGTAACCAAAAGCATCCAAAGAGGTACGCAAACACAAAGAAACTGTGTTCTAATTATTACCTACATGTGGAATTTGGTGGACTTTTGCAAGTTAGCCTGGTGTCTGAGCCATCTTTTACCTGATTGTTACTTTTGTTTTCATACTATTGAAAAGAGAAAAGGTGCAGTGAAAAAGGACAGGGACTTTGAGTTACAACATTCTGGGTTGGGTTTAGTTTGTTCACAAACTACTATGTGACCTTGGAAAATAACCTTGTTGAATCTTGGTTGCTCCTTCTGGAAACTTTTGTGGAGCTTCTATACAAATTGAATGGCATAATACATGTAAGACATTTTACACAGGGCCTGGCAAAGAAGAGGTGCTAGAAATGAATTGGCTGTTTTTAGTATGGGAAAAAATAATCAAGCAGCTGACCCATAAATGGTATTCAAATAAACAGCATATTTATAAGCCGGGATGTATGTGCTCATTTTTTGAGCAAGAATAGAATATTTGATGGAGCAGATGAGGTTAGAACTAGATAGCAGGCCAAGCAAGTAGAAGTAAAATAAAATAATAATAATAGCATCCCATATGTTGAATATTTGAGTTTTGCACTAGTACTACTTTTACTTTACAGGTGAGAAAATTAATGCCTAGAATAGTCAATAGAGTTTAGTCAATATCGCATAGCAGTAAATGGCAGAATCATTGCTCATCCCAAGGTTCTCTGGCTCCAAACGCCTTGTTCGAAACCTAATCTAGGTTTCTAAATTTGTTTGTTGTTGTTTTCTCTGATGCTGATACTGGTCAAAGTGCTCAGCAAAGAGAAACTCTCTCAACCACTCTTTTTGTGCATGTGTGGATATGGGGGGGTCTCACTATGTTGCCCAGGCTGGTCTTGAACTCCTGGTCTCAAGTGATCCTCCCACCTCAGCCTCCCAAAGTGCTAGGATTACAGGCATGAGCCACCACAATCGGCTCTCAGCTACTCTTGATATAATTATTCAAACCCTTCTCCCATAAAGATAGCTTAAGCCAATAAATATAGCAGAAAAGGTTTACCACCTGAACTCAATTGAATATAGCTACTCAGCAGGTAGTCATTAAGGCAGCTACTATTCTAGAACAACCTCTATTGATACCTTAAAATACCGAAATAAAAGCTACTCCTTTTCTCCCAAGCTACGCATATATATTCACGTGAGCATAGGTTTCCTTGCACTCATGCATACATGAATGCACTTATTAGCCAAAACAAAATTGCAAAAATGGCAATCTCTTTAGATTCTAAGTAGAGTATATAGTTCACATTTCTATTTCCATAGAAAATGCAGCACATCATATGATTACATTTTATAAGTCTATATTGTTAAAGAGAGAGCAGGAAGACCAACAGTCGGAGCATACACTGGAGAGGTGCAATTTAGTGTCAAAGAACAAATTATAATTGAGAGAGTTTAGCAGTAGAAGGTCTTTCACTAGAGATATATTTTGCTCCGCTTTTGGTGAGAGTCTTCTAATCACAAAGATATCCTAATATAGGCACAAAACACTTATTTTTCTTAAATTTTTCATAAGGGAGAAAAAAATGAACTCCCATTGACCCTTTTAATCAGTTGGGTCAAATCAGACCTATTGTTAAAGCGGCTTCAAGTCTTCATTATTTCAAAAATGTATGCCAGAAAAGAAACTCGAAGTTTCCAATAATCAGACCCTGTTACAGATTTTCCCTGGCAAATTTTCACCAGAATAGAATGATCGGAGAGCTATCTTTGTAAAGCATGTGATTAAGAATCATGATACAGGATTAATTAAATGGTGGGATTTAACTGCTTTCTTAAATTCAATGTGTGCTCTAACCCCCTGGTTGTGGTAAAATTTAAACAATCCTCCTTCCTCTTAGACTGCAGAAAACAGAATCCATTAATTCTCTGGCCCTGCCTGCTGTAGAAATATGAGTTAAATTAATCTTTTAGACTGGAAAATTTCATTCATTCATCCAATCATTCATTCACATGAACCAGTTAGGAATCAAACACAAAGTAGTTTAGCCCTCTTGCTATAAATAGAGAATTTTAGAGAGCTGAAAGAGGCCTTGCTTTTGGTCAGTGACAGAACGTAAGTGGCAATAATTTCACATTAAACACATTCATTCTGTTTTTAGCAAGAAAATTAATGCTCTGCTGGTAATCATGAACATAGCTACTATTCCAGAACAACCTTTATTGATACCTAAAAATACTAACATGAAGATTGCTTCTTTCCTCTAAAGCTCTGTGTGTGTGTGTGTGTGTGTGTGTGTGTGTGTGTGTGTGTACAAACTTGCACAGGGGTTGTCTTGTACTTGCACACACATTAATGTCTGTAATAGTAACAGTGACATTTAATAAATATTTTGTCTTCGCATTCCTCCCTATTTTATCTCCTTTCATCTATTCCTATCCTTTACTGACATTTTTTTCTTTGTGCTTGGTTAATGTATGGTCAATTTCAAAACAAAAGAGAACCTTCCTCTCTGACCTGAAGCCCAAACTACCATTTACTCTTAGACTTTCCAGGCATCACTTCTGGTACATGAGGGCCTTGCTCTAATTTCCCATTTTTGCAGTTTTTATATGAACACTATATTTTCCTATAAAGGAGGAAGTGTTGTGAGCATTTAATTCCCAGGAAATGGCATGTAGATCTTTCTAATAGTTATGCTGAGAACATAGTTTTGGGGGTTTCCTTTGACATTTCAAGTCACCTCAAAAAGTCGGATTTGTGGTATAGAAGAAAAATCTTAGTTTCCTTCAGCTTTTAGGAACTTGAGATGTAGTGAGGTTTCAGGGCAGGGTTGAAATACAGTAAGATGGTTCCAAGGTCCCAGCCGTCATGTGAGTTGCAGTTCACAGAGTGATAGAAACAGCAACGTTGGGTCCTGACCAGAAAGACCTGAGGACAGGAAGTAAGAGTGGTATGCAAATTGCAAAAGGAAATATGCACGCAAATGTGCTAAGGCTGAGTTCCTCAAAATGAGAATGGCGGGCCACCTACAGCAAAGTCACCCAGGAATGCTTGTTAAAAATGCAAATTGTTTGGGCCCACATCAAACCTAAAAGGATGTAGGTTACCGGGGAGTGAGGCCTGGGGAATCTATATTTTATCCATATTCCCCAAGAGATTTTTCTGTAATCACAGGAAAAATCACAAGAGCTGGAGATCACCAGGAAGAAGAAAGAGAAACAGGAAGAAGTGAAAGAAATTTAGACTGGTTGAAGCTAGAGTCTAGGGAAGCTTGGGGGAATAGGCAAAGGCAAAGTGAGAGAAGTTGTGTAGACATTTGGGAGCCCATCTTACTGTTTCTCCAAGCATTTGGACATTATCCTAAAAGCAGGGGGAGACGGGTAGCAGCTATAAAATCTTCTTGGCAGAAACTATCATGGACAGAAATTTTACTAAGTACCTGGCAGTGGGCTAAGGGTTTCAGGATACCTTGTTATTGAATCAGTGCCATATCCCTATGGCATAATTATACACATCCCTACTTTTGACAGGGACACTGACTCACAGAGAAACTAAGAAATTTGATCAAAGTCACAAAGTTTTCTAGTGGTAGAGGTAGGGTTTGAACCCAGGTACCCAAGCTTGTTTTTCTAACCACTTCACAAACTGCCTCTTAGACACAGATACAACTTATACATTGTTATTGCATAAGCACCAGGTGTTAAGGCTCCAGGAGTGATATTTTGTTTTGCTTTGTGTTTTATTTTGGAGTGGCGTGGCAGGGGCAGTAAGGATAGCAACACCAGTAAAGCAAAACCCCAGAGGTATAATCCAATGTAGTAACTAATATGTAAAATAGGAGCTTCAATGCTATCATAAATAAGATGCTTTATAATCAAAATGAATTCTCTAGTGAGTTTTATTTTATTTTTTAGCTTTCAACCACTGATACTAATAAGATGGGTTGAGGTTCCAGTTTCATAAAATAAGAAATAGAAAAGTATTACAAATTCCTTCATTACTAGTGCTTGATGCACATGGTAGTGATAAACCTACTACACATTGGAGTTAGGTCCTTTGGGTTCAAATCTCAATATCATTAAACTGTCATGCATTGGGCCAATTCACTTAACATCCTTGTAAGACAGGCAGGCTGGCCAATTTCCTGTTTTGATGTGGTCTTGTGAAAAACAAAAAAAAAAACTTCTCACTCAGCCAATCAGCAGTAAATAAGTAAATAATGACCCAAGAAGCTCTTACCCACAAGTTCCTGCTTTATGGGGATAGGGACTTCTTGGGGCACCACATGCACAGTTATAAATGTCAACTTATAGTTACCCCTTCCTCATTTTAATGCTAAAAAATCATGCAAGGGGTGGAGATTTAAAATGCTACTGTTATATCCAATATATAAGGAAGCATGTAAAGCCACTGCAGAAGCACTAGAGAAATCCCTCCTGTACATGTGCTGATGAAACCCATCTCTGTAGAAAGGCCCTGTAAAACTAATGCACATATTATCCTAAGGGAGAAGTCTGCCCTTTTGCTTTTGCAGTGCTGACTTCCTAGTGCACAAGCTAAATAAAATCCTTCTCTTTGCTGCAGCGTCTGGTGATCTCTCTTCATTTCTAGCCTGGGAGATTACAAGGACCCAGGAAAATGGTGACACTTAAATTTCCATCTGTTTAATTTGTAAAATGAAAAAGATTTACAACACCTACCTAGCCTAGCTCATCAGACTGTTATAAATAGCATATTCTGATGCACATAAAAGTAACAATAACAACAACCTTTACAAACTGTAGTCTGCAATCCACAGAGCTGGTATTACTAGATGACAAACTCCTTTGTCATAAGGACTAAGACTCACAAGATTTTACTCAGCGCAACACTTAATGCTTGGAAGTATTCAGCAAATATTTGATAAAAAATGACTTAATCATCTAAGTTGCTTTATTTTAATAAATATATGAAAAATCCAACATATAAGGAATAAAATAAATCCACAAACATTTTTGTTTTAGAAGTGTTCCTTACCCACCGCACAAAGAAAGCTGCCAGAGCTATTTAGAGAGTGTTTGCTTTCTTACCACGAAAATCAAAATTGCTTTGTTACCCCATTTTTCTATATACTGTACATTAATTCAAAAATAATCTGAAAGCTTATAGTTAAGCCCATCTCCCACAGTCCCATAAAATGTCTGATTAATTTAAAATTTTGGCCCAATTTTAAATTAATCTTGTCTAAGTGTATATAATATACATGCTCCTCAAATATAGATATTTAGTAATAGTAACAACGAAATTAAAAAATGGTTTCAAATAGAAAAAAATAGTGAAAGGGGTAGCTAAAAATAGCTAAAGTTGTGACTAAAATTAGCTAAAAAAATAGCTAAAGGGAATTTGTGTTAAATTTTAATACACAGACACACATATATATATTTTATTCTATTGTTATAACCTGACTTTCTAAAAGATTTTCTTCTGCTTTACAAAGAAAAACCAAATAATCTGACAAAGTGGTGTAACTAGATGTGTCTGCCATGCAGAATGTTTAAAAGGAAGGTCTTAGTTTGAGTGCAAGTGTTTTGAACCATGAGTTACAAAATGAATATGTGGCTTATCTCCAGCTGGGATTCATCAAGGGAGCTTGTGCCAGTCACTTCTTTTGGTCCTTCAGTTGGCTCATCTGCAACATCCCACGCATAGGTGAGAAGAGGGTAAGGGCTGAGGTCCCTTGGATCCCTGGCCTACTAGAATCATCTTTAGAATATATACCAAGACATTATTCTCTCCCAATTCAGTGTATTTTTCTAAAGGGAAGACCAAACATCTGAGTGTTATAAAAGAAAAAATATTACAGGGCTTGAATACACTCATGTTTGACTATTAATTTATTTGGTCATTCAGCAAATGTTCATTTAAGCTGATGCTATGGCCTGAGACTACGACAGAAGGTAAAAGTGTATGAGGGGACACACAAGTAATCAATGACAGTATGATGTGATCAACAATATTATAAGCAGCAAGCACAGAGTCCTTTGCAAACAAAGACGCAAATTGCAGAACCCTTTTGAAGCAGACAGAAAAGGCTTTAAGGTGAAAACAACGATTAAATTAAGTTTTAGGGAATAGATAAAAGTGAGCAAGCAAAGTTAGAGTAAGCAAGTTTCAAATCCTGATTTACCATTTACTGACGTTTGGCAAGATATTCATGTTCTCTAAGCCTAGGATCTTCTTTTGTAAAATAATGAAGACAACGCTTCTTCATATGGTTTAGAGTAAACCATAGAAGGTGAATTTAAAGCATTCTTAGCAGTGCCTGGCACATATGAAGAGCACAATAAATGTTGATTTCCTCCTTTAAAAGAATGAGCATAAAGGAACCAGGTTCTTTCTTGATTAAGACATTAATCATTATTGCCCTTCTGAACCTGAAATGGTTAAACAGGGTGTGATGCCTTTTTTCTTTTCTCTTACTCCCTCCTTTGCTCATATCTACATTTCTTGAGGCTGAAGCACCATAAGGAGGAGGCTTTTTTAACGGGGCCAGAAATATTCTAAGCACTTTACATATTTTCTTATCTAATCTTTAAAAAAAAACTTTGCCTTATGAGATAGGAAATTATCCCAATTTTTCCTTTGAAAAAAATGAGTCTCAGAAAATTTAAGAGATTGCTTAACATGACTCAGGCATCAAATGATCAAACTGAGATTCAAATTCAGGTTGCCTGGCTCCAGAGTCTGTTCCCTGAATCACTGTAGATGATACATATCTATGATATAATGTGTCTGCTATATATTATGAAAATCCACTGATGATCACAAGAATAAAAACAGAAGTCCAAGAACAGAACCCTGGGAACACCAACACTGAAGAATCGGTGAAAGGAGAAAAGCCCATAGGAGACTGATTAGGTACTAGCAGAGTTTGTTACCTCGCATAAAGGACACTGTTGGTCACCTGTGCAGGATGCATTACATTTTCTTGCTTCCAAACAGGACACTAATGATGTTCAGGTATCCACTCTGCCCTTCTCACATGAAGTAGAGGAACCTTAATCTACTCACAGCTTCAAAAGTGAATTCTAATTATTATAGATCATTCCAAATCAGCAGAGACATTTCTCTAGACACTCTTATTAGTCCAGTGAACTAGGATGGTCCTATAAAACCGAAAATAAGAACTCATGGCATGCATTGGTAATTTTCCTCTTCTTCACCCTGCATATGAACCAAGAAACATATTGCCCCAGTTACAGTTGGTAGCCATTCCGTGGCCATCTGAGCTGTTCTGAAGAAAAAGTTGACGTTGAGAAGAGCAGAACAAAGAGAATCCAGGGAAACAGAGCCAGACATCTGATATAATTGCCACTGGTTGTGTTCCTACATCTACACTTCTCATAACCAGAGAATTATATGACAGACAGTGTTCTCATTATTTGAGTCAGTTTGACTTTTCTGTCACATGAGGCAAAAGAAAAACAAGTTGATATATTTCGAGAAACAATGAAAAAAGTATAAAAAGAGAATGCTCAGTAGTATTAGATATTTCAGAGAAGGGAATTTACAGTTTTGGAAAATCTCAATGCATCTATAAATTTCTGACACACAAATAATTTGACCAATTGGTCCATGGTGAATCTAAGAAATATAGTACTTACTTTTATATGCCCATGTTTTGGGGGGAAAGAATAGAAGGTAGGGATGGAAGGACCAAGTAAGTAGACTTTGCCATTCAGCCTTCTGGAAGTTTATTCATCTATATGGATTCATGCCTGCAAACAATGCTGCACATTTGTATGTACTCAGTCTTGTATACTGCATCCAATAAAATAGACTCTGTCTCTGAGCATTTGTATAACAAAGCTAGAAAAATTCTGTAATTAATCCCAGACTTACTACCTTCACAACAAGAAATGCACTCTGAAGTTGGCATGTGGCTTAGCTGCCAAGAACCATGTTATAATAAGGTTGGAGGGAGCACTTTCAAACATTTTGTCCATGGTATATATACCCTCACTGGATCCAAACACCAGTCATTTACAGAGCTATACAGAGAGAATAAAGGTAGATGAAAACCTCCCAAACCGTATTTTCAGCACCAATTTTCAACTTAAGCTTTGTCTATTATATATATGTCATCCGGTTGCATCATAAATTTAAAGAAACAGAAATTGGAGACTAAGATGTCACAAAGACCAACCTGCTTCCCAATGTAAGGCCCTTTCCAGCTCATCCCTGATAACCAACTGAATAATTTCTACTTAAATATGTTTTGGGAGCTAATGCTTAGAAATCAAGAATATAAGCATGGAGCCACACAGACCTGGGTTAATGTTCATCTCTGATACTATCTGTACTCTAAAATAAAATTGAGCATTAATTTCCCCTATTGAGATGGATATGACCTGATTTTTTTTTCACAAGACCGTTTTAACACAACATTTTGTTTTGAAAAAGAGAATGTTAGATTTTCTCTCCTTTTCCCTTTTGTTGTCCGATATATAGAGGACATCTTTTTTTTAAGATGGAGTCTTGCTCTGTTGCCCAAGCTGGAGTACAATGTCATGATCTCGGCTCACTGCAACCTCTGCCTCCTGGGTTCAAGCAACTCTCCTGCCTCAGCCTCCCTAGTTGCAGGGATTACAGGTGCCCGCCACCATGCCCGGCTAACGTTTTGTATTTTTAGTAGAGACAGGTTTCAGCACGTTCATCAGGCCAGTCTTCAACTCCTGATCTCAAGTGATCTACCCGACTCAGCCTCCAAAAGTGCTGGGATTACAGGTGTGAGCCACTGCCCCCGGCTAATATTTAGTTTTTATAAAATTCTAGCAGATATAAATCTGCAATTAGCCTCCCTGCAACAGCTTTTCACTAGTCTTCATGCCTTCTTCCTGGACTTAATAGAAAATGGTTGTTTCCTCCAGAATCATCTCCTCTACCTCAGGAAAGTCATTAAAGAAACACTGGAAGCAAGACTTTTGACTTAAAATGTGTCTGAGATTGCAAGCTGCTATGGTTTAAATGTCTGCCAATCATCATGCATTAGAAACTGAATCCCCAAAGCAAGTGTTGAGAGATGAGCCTTTTAAGAAGTGAATAGGTTGTGAGGGCTCTTCCCTCATGAATAAATTATTGTTATTATTGTGGCAGAGGGTTTCTAACCAAAGGATATGTTCCAGTCTCCTTTCTTCTCTCTCTCAGGTACCTGTGCTATTTTGCCTTTCTGCTTTTCACCATGGGATCACAGCAAGAAGGCCCTTTCTAGATATCATCCCCTTAATGACAGACTTCTCAGCCTCCAGAATTATAAAAAATAAAACTCTTGCTATATAAATTACCCAGTCTCCAGTCTCTGGTATTCTGTTAATGGACTAAGGCACAACCCTTCATAAGAAAAGTTCCTAAGATTGTTTCAATACCTTGACTTGATATAGAGGTATTGAAGGCATTTGAGCATTTTTCTCTGTACACTCAGATTCTATATTTCATAAATATAGCTATCCAAATTAACTCCAATATTTCAGATGTGATCTTACCAAAACTGAAAATATAATACACAGTATTCTATCATCTGGATGTTGTACATCTATTAGAATAGGTAATAGTTGTGTGAATTTGCTGAGCCACTACCTCATACAGCCCATTAATAAAGTTTTTATTTTATAAAAATTCCTAGATGCCTTTTTTTTCCATCTGAGTCCTGAGTTAAAATTGCAGCTCCATTGGCCTTTTGATCTGGGATACGCTGTTTAACTTTCAAGGTCCCCGTTTTCTATCACATCCCAGGAGGTTAATAAGTGTCGCTTCCCTTACATTTCTCAACTACCTTCTTCATTCTCAACCATTCAAGTGGGTGCTTAAGTGACTGATGGAATGGTAGGTACCTGGTGGCTCACAAGAGAAACAGACTAAGACTGTAAAGAATCTGCCATTTTATGATCTGTATCAATAACTGTACTGTGGTGTCTAGCATCTGCTGACAGTAATTCTCAGGTGAGCAGCATGGGGATTCCAGGTAGCAATACGTGAATAGAACTCATTGGATCATTATAATATATCGTCAGTATGTGAGAGTCAAAAGTAAGGTATACACATACATACACACACACAATGTGCATGGGTGCATGCACACACATAACTTACACGACGCTCCAAATCCTGGAAGCATTTGTGTCAGTGAGTGTGTAGAATAGAAGCTGGCTCATCTTCCAATGGGAACTGAAAGTGTTTTGCTTTGTGATCATGGCTCCCTGAGTTCATGTGTTTAATCCCAAATTTTTCATAGCAAGGTTGGAACGTTGGAAAGGTTTTTTTTAATAATTCCATGCCTTACAGTCTGTGTGCCTAATGAGAAAGGTCAGCCATGGTCACCTTTCTTTCATTACATTTCTACTCTGCTAATAAACTCCATCTGAAACAGCCAGGCTGAAAAAAGTGACTTTCCTGTGGAGAAGGTTCTTCTCTTTTTCCTACTTAATTAGCTACACTTTAGGTAGGGTGACTGGGGTGGAGGTGGGAACATTATTTAAAGCTCCAGGGAGAGCCAGACTTTGTCCTATTACTACAAACCAAACCAAATCAAGTGAATCAATTTAAGCTGAACAGACCATATTCTGCTAAATGTACCTTAATTGTAGAGAATGTATGGTGCACTTTTTAAATCACATTTTAATGATCCTGGGGAGGAAAAACATGCATTTGAGCTTAAAATTTTTTCATTCACTGATTCAAACCATTTATTGAGTAGCTACTATTCTGGGCAATTTAGCTCAGTGAATGCTATGCTTGTTGGAGATAAACTTAGATTTGATTTTCATTTTCACCAGTTTCTAGTGAGTGTTTTTTTTTTTTTAAATTTACTTACATTCTCTGGGCCGTTCTCTGCAAAATGCTATAATAATGTCATTTTCATAGAGTTAATTATGATAAGAGACTATATGACAAGGAGTATGTATTCAATAAGTGGGATATATTGTATTAATATTAAAATACTAAAAACACTTTGGGATTCTCTTCCCAAAAATTTGCTCTTTGATGTTTGAGAGCTTACATCAAATTAAATCAACTAAATGCTACCAGAGGTTAATTGCTGAGAAGTCAACCTATTATGGATCTTGAAAGTTCTGTGTAAATTTAATCCCAGATAGACAATTTACTGACCTTTGTTTGGGGGTTAACTAAAATACCAAGATGATATTTTAAATAATAAAATCACCTCTTTCATATTCAATCCATAGAAAACTGATTCTTTCAGTATTATTAAACCTGCTTTATAGGATAATGCCACCCACTCTAGTTCCCTGGTGATCACTAATGCACAAATTAAGGAAGTCAGAAAATACTGCATCTCACATTTTTTATGTCTATCAAAATGAAATAAAAAATTAGGAGAAATATTAGTAAAGCATGATATACGGACATCAGAGTATTTTGTATTGTTATTAAAATAGTAATTATTAAGATGATGTAGAAAAGCAGTTCTCTAAAAGTAAAAAAAAATAAAAAAATAAAAAAAAAAAAGTCATGAGCCCTGTACAGTACACCATCCAGCATTCATTTTTGCTTTCAGACTTATCTAATTTTGTTGGCTATCTTTCCACCTTATCTTGTAGTCAGCAAACTTCTGAATTTGTTTGCTTGCTTTACGGGAATGCCATTCTCACTGCCAGTGATTGGTTTAGGAAAATGTACGTGACCAGGTTCTAGACAAAAAGGGCATCATGACAACCTCATGGGGGATTTCATCGAAAATGACCTTGGTCTTAAGAAAGACCTGTAAGAAGAGGTAGGCTCTCTCTGCTTCCTTGAGAGATCACCTTATGTGTATGTGATACCTAGACACACTACAGCCATCTTGCAGCCAGAGAATAAAAACAACATTCAGCATGCTTGTTTGCAGTGGTGAAAAACACCTGAGGCCCTGACCTCTATGATCACGTTTTTCACCTTTTTGGTAAAATATTCTTAGGCTTCTATCATCTTGTTTTATTGAATAAGCTGACATTAAATAAACCCACTCTGCCTCTGGACTTCCTGATATGAGATGACTGGCCTTACAGTATAAATCATTTTGTGTTAGGATTGATGTTTCTTTTAGCTGAAAGAATTATCACTAAGATGGTAACTTTCTAAAATATAAATACATATGGACAAAGATTGGAGTAAATATATATACATGAAAAATGTTTTTAATTGTTCAAATATTTTGTATGTTGTTAAATCATATTTTCAAAGAAGAGAAGAAATTTGATTCATTCTGGTTATACAAGCAAGTGCTCTGTTAGTGGCTCAATATTTCAATTTGCGAACATTGTATAAAACCTGTATCTATTATTTATCTTCTCAGACTGTTTATTCAGCAGATTCTCAAAAACAAACAAACAAAAAAAAGCAGTTACCAAAAACAAAAGAGTAACTATCTGGACTCTAATCTTTCTGTAATACATATAGTGAAATCCAAAACTGTTCCTTCAAGCTAAGCATAGTATGTCTAGAAAAAATGAAGAAACAAGGCCAGGTGCGGTGGCTCACACCTGTAATCCCAGCACTTTGGGAGGCCAAGGTAGGCAGATCACAAGGTCAGGAGTTCCAGACCAGACTGGCCAACATAGTGAAAACCTGTCTCTACTAAAACATACAAAAAATTAGCCAGGCATGGTGATGGGCGCCTGTAGTCCCAGCTACTTGAGAGGCTGAGGCAGAAGAATTGTTTGAACCCGGGAGGCAGAGGTTGCAGTGAACCGAGATTGCACCACTGCATTCCAGCCTGGGGGACAGAGTGAGACTCCAACTCAAAAAAAAAAAAAATGAAGAAACAGAAAATGTGGAATTGCAAATTTTTGTGTCTACTCACAGCTCAGGTGACCCCGTCTCAGGCAAATTTTTCAATCTAAACTACATCTTATTTCTGGCTTGACCTGAGATTCTTCTCTGGAAAATGTGCCTTTTCTCGTGATTCTGGCTCCCATGGTATTTGGGCAGTCTTGGGTCCAATATCCCCTTCTCAACAGCCACTCTTTCTTCTTTCAGTTTGGCACAGCAGGGCCTATATTAGTTTATAATTGCTGCTTTCTGTGGTTCAGGAGTCCAGGCAAGCCTTCACTGGGTCATCTAGGAAGGATCTCACAAGACAGCAATCAAGGTGTTGACAGGGCTACATTCTTTTCTGGATCTCAGAACCTCCCCTAATATCAGGTAGTTGTTAACAGAATTCAGTTTCTTGAGATCATAAGGCTGAGGCACCTGTTTTTTTGCCAGCTGTTGGCCAGGTATCACTCTTAGTAACTAGAGGCTGGCTACAATTCTTTGACCCACAACATTGTTATGACATGGCTTCTTATTTCTTTGAATCCAGCAAGAGAATCTCTTGCTCCAGTCTGCTAAAGCAAAGTCTTTTATATATAATTCTATTGACTAGAGGCAAGGTACAGGTACTGCTTGTGTCCAAGGAGAGGGGATATAAAATGATATGACTTCCTGGGGGTTACAATAAGGTGTGTCTGCCAGTGACCCTGTACTCCTGGTGCCCTCTGTTCACCTTCTACATCACTGTCACTCAAGTCCTTTACAGAGGCCACTAGTGTTCAGAGACTCTACTTGCCAGATAGTGGTGGCAAAAAGACTTAAAGTCAGATAAATCTGCATACAAATTCTATTGCCGCTTTTTATTAGTGTATTAGTCCGTTCTCACACTGTTGTAAAGAAATACCTGAGACTGGAAAATTTATAAAGAAAAGAGGTTTAATTGGTTCATGGTTCCACAGGCTGAACAGGAAACATGACGCTGGCATCTGCTAGTCTTCTTGGGAATCCTCAGGAAAGTTATGAACATTGTGGAAAGCAAAGGGGGAATGAGCACTTCACGTGACCAGAGCAGGCGGATGAGAGGTGACAGGGAGGTGCCACACACTTTTAAACAACCAGATCATGCAAGCACTCCCAATCACTATCCCAAGTACAGCACCGAGGGGGAAATCTGCCTTACTCCTGGTATCAAAATCTGTATTAGTCATGGTTCTCCAGAGGGACAAAACAGGATATATGTATATATGAAAGGGAGTTTGTTAGGGAGAATTGACTCACACGATTACAAGATAAAGTCCCACAATAGGCCATCTGCAAAGTGGGGAAGATAGGAGTCAGTAGTGGCTCAGTTAGTCTCTGAAAGGCTCAAAATCAGGGAAGCTGACAGTGCAGCCTTCAGTCTGTGACCAAAAGCCCAAAAGCCCCCAGGAAACCATTGGTGTAAGTTTCAAAGGCCAAAGGCCAAAGAACCTGGATTCTGATGTCCAGGGGCAGGAGGAGCAGAAGGAAGCATCCAGCATGGGAATAATAAGGAAGCCAGAAGCCTCAGCAAGCAAACTTATTCCACCTTCTTCCACCTGCTTTGTTCTAGCCATGATGACAGGCAATTGGATGGTGCCCAACCATATTGAGGTTGAATCTTCCTCTCTCAGTACACTGACTCAAATGTCAATCTCTTCTGGCAACACCTACACCCTCACAGACACACTCAGAGACAACACTTCACCAGCCATCTAGGCATCCTTCTATCCAATCAAGTTGACACCTAATATTAACCATCCCAATTACTTAACTTCCTCATTTGTAGAATGTAAAATATTTTAGGTTAAAATTTTCACGGGACTGTTATGAAAACTAAACTGGGTAATATAAGAGGAAAAAATGTTAATACAGTGCTTGATACTTGGTAGAAACTCAAAATGGGCATTCATTAAAAGTAAAAGTTTACAATTTTTGTATACATGCTTTGAAACAGATAATTTTTTAAAAAATACAAACACATTTGAGCATGCCACTTCCTCCTTTAAAACTCTCCAAAGTTCCTATTGCTCTCAAAATAAACCTTCACAATGGCCTATCAGGTTCTGCAATGACATGGTCTTTGTGACTTGGTCTCTCCCCACACTCCTCCCCTGGATGTGGGCTTTCTTTAAGACTCTTAAAGACTGTGCTTCTCACCACGGCTCTTTGCAGGAGCTTATCTCTCTACCTTGCTCTGTTCTGTAACATTTATCTTATATGATCTCATTTGTTTTTGCTACAACTCTAGTATATACATATTATTAATTTCAGTTTATGGAAGAGACCAGAAGTTGAGTTGTTCTTCTAAGAATATACACAATTAAAAAGAGTGACCTAGGATTGGAATCCTGGGGCTGTCTGATTCTATGTCCCATTCTCTTTCCTAATCAGATTGCTTCTCTAAATATGAACCTGCAAACGCACTTGTTTTCTCTATTGACTTTTGAGGGAAATATTTAGGGCAGCATTAATGAGTATCTACATTTAAAATCTATAAATGTGATTTGCCTCTTCTATCTCTAGTTCCCCTACTGGTACCCACCCCAATAGAAATAAATTAAACCAGTCTGGATAAAATAAGGGCCTTTTTAGCTACCATCCAAAATCTAATTATGACTTTAAAATATTCTATAATGACACTATATTATGGAGATAGAGTCGCCCCTGAGTATTTACATTACCATTCCTTGTGTGAGTGGGAGAGGAAGCATAATGAAGATGGTTGATATTTACCTCAAAGGATTAAACCAGATCAATGGATATGAATCACCTAGAGCAGTGCCTAAAATATAGCAGTTGCTCAATAAATTTTATATATTATCTTATTTACTGAAAGAAGTCTTTTTTTCTTTTGGCCCATTCTGGTAACATACCAATGATAACACTAAATTTGACTGATATACTTTGGAGTTATGGGCCTGAGTTAGAATCCTAGCTTCATTTATTACCTGAGTGGCCTTGGGCAAGTTACTTAACCTCTCTGTGCCCCAGTTTTGTCATCTGTAGTAAGAGAATAATAGTGATGCCTTCCTCATAGAGTTGTGACGAGATAAAATGAGTTACTGCTAGAGAGAGCTTACAGTTGTGTTGGATACACAGTAAGTACTACCTAAGTGCTTGATAAATAAATAAAACATTTACTGGAAACCAATTATAGAGCAAAGTAATTTAATACACAGGCACATATACACATACCCACACCCACACCCACAGAGAGAGAGAGAGAATTTTCAACCAGATTATCAACAGACTCTTAAGGAATTTAGAATCTTGTTAGGGGAAATAATACATTCAAGGAAAATATAAAGTTACAAGTTTTAGACAAGTAAGTAAAAGGCTTTATTGTGCTCAAGGTTCCTAAAGAACACTTTATATGTCATTTAATTTTGAGAGTGATATATTATTATTGTTGCCAAAGCAACTAAGTTTGGAAGATGGTAGATGATAAAACACTACAGACTGTAAGTAGTCAAATGGCAACCTAGAACTTTGATTGTAAATTGCAATTCATTCATTTATTCATTCATCCATCCACTTACTTACTCACACATTTATTCACAAAAATTTACTGTGTTCATGTGTATTTCACATAGTAGCCAGATTATCTGAAATACTTACAGGAATTTCCTATTCATTGAGATAGTGCTAAAATCAGTCCTCTTGAAAATGATTGTTTCAGTAAGGTGGAAAAGAATATTTACATGGGGTTTGTATTACTAAGAAGCTGGCTTGAGTAGGGACCAATCAGGCCCCCTTTTGCATACCTGTTTTTGTTTTGTTTTGTTTTTCCAATATTCCTCTCCTTTCCCCTTCTGCGCCACCTTGGCTAAGATGCTGTGGAAGCAATTAGACAGAATGCATGCTCCAACTGGAGAAAGGGAAGGACATCTGATTGCCAAATAACCACAGTGGGCATTCCCTCCAGGTCACTTTGAGTAAGCCCATCCAACCCCCATAGAGATACTACAGGTGCTTAGAAAAAAGGTGGCCCAGACATATCCTAGAAACACTCTCATTTGCTCTCAGATATTTTCACTTCATTATTATTATTATCATCTTCATCATCAGGGTATATAACTAATTCAGATTTTATTTTAGATTCAGGAGGTACATATACAAATCTCTTACATGGGTATACTGTGTGATGCTGAGGCTTGAGGTACAATTGATCCTGTCATACAGGTAGTGAACATAGTTCCCAATAGGTAGTTTTTAACCCTTGTTCCTCTCCCTCTCTCATTCTTCCCTCTAGTAGTCCCCATAGTCTATTTAGTTCCTATCTTTATGTCCACGTTTACATATATTTTTACAAAAACAATCAATATGGCATTAGAATGCTGTTCTTGTTTTCATTTATCACATCATGAATATCTTTTCATGCTAAAGCATAATGCATATTCAGCAATGTGTTTACAGTTGCATAGTAGTTCATGGAATAGAAGATGTATCTAACAGATTCTGCCTGGAAAATATTTCCTATTGGCTCTTTGATTCTGCTCTTTGTCTCTGTTCTCCACCCCTCCTTCTCTTCCTTTCTTTCTTTTCCTTCAACGGATATCAATTGATTGGCTTCCCAGTATCAAGCTTATGCACAGATGTACTAGAAACCCTTGAAGAAGGGTGGGTAAAGGGACAGGCCCCAAAACCAGATGGATCATCTGCATCACAGCTCCCACACTTATGTCTTGGGAGACAAGGCCTATGCTTCTCTTTCCCACTACTGACACCTGACTTCAGACTAACTAACTTGGTTTTCTTCAGCATTTTTCTCCAAAATGTAACCTTTAGATTAACTCCTCAATCCCCCCACACAACTACCTCCTAGAGGGCCCTCTTGCCTTTTTTTTTTTTTTTTTCCAAATCTTCTCATTTAGGCATCCTCCTCATTCATATTCTTTCTCTCACTCTCCACAGATGTGTGATAACATTTTTTTATTTTCTATGAAGAAACCCATGCATTCTATCAGAAAGATTTAAGAAAAAAAGGAACTTATAACTAATTGATCTCTACATCTGCTCTTTTGAATGATGTGTTTCCAACTTTTGAATTTTGCACATTACTTTCATCCAAAATATGTGGTTTACCATCATCTAGGGCGAATCATATGCCTCCCTTTTAACTCCACCCCCTCCCAAGTTAATAGCCCTTTTGCTTCATCTAACATATTTTGATGTAGTAGCGGGGCAGGCACAGGTACATATACAGCACAGCATGTTAAACTATCCAATATATGATGCATATGCCAAGGATTTTGTTGTGTTTTACAGCGGTATAAAACCTACATAATTCTGTCATGTCCAAAACTGAAAAAGAGAAAACACTGCAAGTCCACTGTCATCTCATGTTTTACATCCTGTTTTACTCATTTGTACCCAAAAGAGTGGCTAGTTATTCTTGAAACCGTAAATCCTGTCTTATTTCTCTAGATTTTCTGTACAATTTTCTCATTTATGAATGAAAAGAGAAAGAAAGAAAGAAAAGAAAACAAAAGAGAAAAGAAAAGGGAAGGAAGGAAGGAAAGAAGGAAGGAGAGAAGACAGGAGGATGAGAGAAGGGAGGGGAAGGAAGAAGAGAGGAAGAAAAGGAAAGTAGGAAAGAAAGAACATAATTGGCACAGTTAGAGAGATGAACTAACTAATTAGATCAGGAAGCCAAAAGTTTGGTCTCCAGCCCCAGGTACATCCCTATCTCCTCTGTATTCTGAAAGATTATGAATAGGAAGGAAGCTCAAATAGGAAGATGCAGAAAAAGGAAGTGGGAAGAAAGGACAGGATGGTCAGAGGTGCCACTGGAAGGTTCTTGTGTGGGTAGTTGAAGATTTAAACTAAAAGTCCCATCTTGGAGAAAAACGCCAAAGAAAGCCAAGCTGGTCAGTCCAAAAGCGTGGGTCAGCCATGGGAAAGAGAAGCATAAGCCTCCTCTCACAAGGCCTAAGTGTGGGGGCTGTGATTCAGATGATGTATCTGGTTCGGGAGCCCTTGCCCTTCTCTATCTCTCTTCAAGGTTTCTAGTCAGTATCCCATTGCACACTGTGTAGTTAAATATTTTGTACCATATCCCTCAATACCCATCTTGGACTTTCTCATCTATGCATTGGGACGTATACTAATTTTTGACAAGGAGAGGAGAGGGATTGTAAGATTTATAAGGAGGGGTGTAGAAAATCGGTAAGCACTGCTAAAACTGATTCACACTTTTGCTGAAAACCTGTTTAAATTTCTTTTTTAAGTTTCATTGCTTTAGATAAATTAAAGCAATTAAGGGAAAGCAGCAAAACTGAAGCCAGCTAGTCCAATTCATCATTTTCAACTCCCTGAGATTATATACATACATATATATACACACACATATATATACATATATATACACATACATATACATATATATACACATATATATACATATATACACATATATACATATATACACATATATACATATATACATATATACATATATACACATATATACATATATACATACATATATACATATATAAAAAATTTTAAAAGTAAGATTCATTACCTTTTAACTGTAAAATATCATAATTACAAACAAGTATTGCTCAGACAGACCCCAGAGGCCAGGAAATTCTAAATGATTGTTATTGTTAGATATTTCTTGTGCATTCACAGCACAACAGATGCATTGCAGGATGTAACAAAGAACTCTCTCTACCTTCAAAGAGCTTACAGGTATCACCAGGGAACATTCAAGGATTTATTGGTATAAGTTTTTCTACAAATTGTATGTGTGGGTTTTTTTTAATTATTCTAATTGAGAGGATGATTCATCCTAAGTCTGCACATTATGGTAGAACAAACTTAGTCTTTGAAATCAAGCCTCCCAAAAACTGAATTCCAGCGGCAACTCATTAACTACATAATGTTAATTCCTCTGAACCAGAATTATTATGTCAATTATATGAGATACTGCATATGAAAGTACCTAGCAGAGTGCCGGGCATGTAGGCGTTCAATAAATACTAGTTTTTCTTTTCTTGACTATCATTTTTTTCCAATGGTGGAATATCACACATCACAACAGGTTGCTAAAAATTGTCTGTTATTGGAGGCAGCATGATTCAAAGAAAAGATCATGCAATGGATCATGGCTCCATTGGAGCCATATAAATGTGGGTCTAAATGTTGGCTTCTGGCTGGTAAGTAGCAGTAAAAGATTTCAATCTTCCTATGTCTCACACTGAAACTATGCCTTTCTCACCATTCCACACTTCCAAGTCAAAATAAAATGTAATCCCAAAGAATACTGAAAAGGCTTGGTAATTAATGTACAAAGTGGAGAAGCTCTGGTTGTCTTCCTGCTTAGTTGAAGTTTTAGTGGTCTCAGATAATGGCTACACAATATTTCCAGGGGTCAGTTCATTTATCAATTCCCATCTAGTTTTTCTTCATGCTATCCAAGTATTGGTTTGCAGACTGGCTCAAAGATCTCTGGACAATGTAAAATCAAGAATGCTCTTCCTTTAGTGATCAGTGAATCAATTATCCTTAAAAGTGATAGCTTTTTCCTTAGGACAGCCCTTCCTAGATTTAATAATTTACAACTCCAGTGACTCATCCACCTTTTTAGAAGGCATAGAAATTTAACTAGTTTGAATTGAATACATCTATACGCATTCTGGCCTCTACCCCTAATCTGTCTGATTTTCTTTTTATATCCAGTTATTTCTGTATTTCCTTATTATACATAATCCCCTTAGGCTTGTATATATGCTCATATATATATATATATATGTATATATATGAGACAATATGCTATTTGTCTCATGAGAAAAGGAAGGGTACATGGAAACCTGCTTTCTTTTATGGCAAAAATATTACAGGTTCCACAGTGCATCTGGGATTGGCAAGACCTTCTTAGCACATAAAGGGAAGGGGCATGGAAGGAAGGAGTGTCAACCTGACAAATCATGTATTTTCCCCTTAGGAGGCAGAAGGCTTCAGAGAAAAGAGTACACTATTTTTCAAGCCACATAAATTAGATTTCCTATCTAAACTCTGTTTCTCTTTATCCCTGGGTCTGCTTGGGAATGGCACTTCTCCTCTACACCTGAACTTTCTCACCTGTAAAATCAGGATGATACGTGGTAATCTCATATGAGGATTAAACAAAACAGCCTATGCATGTGGTAGTTGGCACAGAACAGCCACTGAGCAACTATTAGTTTTGTATTCTAAGTCTTTATTTAAGGTTCACGGAGGACTCACATTATGAGTAACACTTGCTGTTTTAAAGGGGGAAACACAGTGGTTTCTGTGTACAATTGCTTTATAATTTTTTTTTTTTGATGAGTTGTACTTGTTTTGAGTTGATTCTGTAGTTACATATGCAGGATAAAGAAGACAGTAGAGGCTGGATGCAGTGGCTCACGCCTGTAATCCCAGCACTTTGGGAGGCTGAGGCGGGGGGGTAACGAGACCATCCTGGCTAACACGGTGAAACCCCATCTCTACTAAAAATACAAAAAAATTAGCTGGGTGTGGTGGTGGGCGCCTGTAGTCCCAGCTGTTCGGGAGGCTGAGGCAAGAGAATGGCGTGAACCCAGGAGGCATAGCTTGCAATGAGCCAAGTTTAGGCCAGTGCACTCCAGCCTGGGCAACAGAGCGAGACTCTGTCTCAAAAAAAAAAAAGAAAGAAGATTTGTAGAATTAAAATATTGTCACTATTTACATGATTGTGTTTTTAACAAAAATGACAAAAGCCTTGTTGAACAATGTAAGCCCAGCCTCATGCATTTAATGTTTTTTTGTGTTTTGGAACCTAGGTTTCCTCATTTGTAAAATGGGTAAAATAATACTAGCTTTGGTTATGTTTTTAAAAAAAAACACTGACAAATAAAAATTGTATATATTTAGTATGGATGACGTATTTTGAAATACGTATACATTGTTGAACTCTAAATCAAGCTAATTAACATATGCATTACCTCACATATTTATTTTTGTATTGAGAACACAAAATCAGTCGCAATGATTTTTAGAATACACTGTTATGAACTATAGTTACCCCATTGCACAAAAAAATTTCTTGAAGTTATTCTTCCTGTTTAATTGAAATTTTGTATCCTTTGACATTTGTGCCTCTGTAAATTAAACTTTTTGATTCCACACATAAGTGAGATTATGCGGGATTTGTCTGTGTCTGGCTTATTTCAGTTAACATAATTTCCTCCAGGTTCATCTATGTTGTCACAAATGACAAGATTTCTTTTTATAAAGTCTGAATAGTATCACATTGAGCATATATACCACACATTCTTTATCTAGTGATCTGTTGATGTACAATTAGGTTGATTCTATGTCTTGGCTATTGTGAATAATGTTGCAATGAACACGGGAGTTCAGAGATGTCTTCGGCATACTGATTTCATTTCCTTCGAATATATACCCAGTAGTGGGATTACTAGATCATATCATAGTTCTACTTTTAATTTTTTAAGGAAACTCTATACTGTTTTACATAATGGCTAATTTATAAAAAATTTACACAAATTTATGTACATTTACAAAAAAGTTGTGTGAAAAAATATACTAATTCACATTCCCACCAACAGTGTGCAACTGTTTCCTTTTTTCCACAAGTTCACTAACACTTGTTATCTTCTTTTTGATAGTAGCCATTCTAACAGGTATGGGGTGATATCTCATTGTGGTTTTAATTTGCATTTCTCTGATGATTAGTGATATTGAGTATTTTAATACACATATTGGTCATTTGTATGTCTTCTTTGGAGAAATGTCTATTCAGATGTTTTGCCCATTTTTAATCATGTTATTTGTCTTCTTGCTATTTGGTTGAATTTATTGTATATTTTAGATATTAGCCCCTTACCAGATGTATGGTTTGCAAATACTTTCTCCTATTCTGTAGGTTGTATCTTCACTCTGTAGACAGTTCCCTTTGCTGTGTAACTTTTCAGTTTAATGTAATTCCGTTTGTCGATTATCACTTTTGTTGCTAGTGCTTTTGGTGTTGTATCCAAAAATCAGTGCTTACACCAATGTTATGAAGCTTTTATATTTTTTCCAGTAGTTTTACAGATTTTGGTCTTACATTTGTTTTTTAATTAATTTGAGTATACTTTTATATGTGGTGTGACATAAGCATCTAATTTTATCCTTCTGTATGTCAATATCCAGGTTTCTCAACAACACTTTTAAAAGAGAATGCCCTTTCCTCATTGTGCATTCTTCACATCTTTGTCAAAAATCAGTGACAGTAAATGTATGGGTTTATTTCTGGGCTCTCGTGTATGTTCCATTGGTCTATGTGTCTAAAGATGTAAGTAATTTATGCACCACCATTGTAATATTAGACCATTCTGAATTTGACTGTGCATTTACTTTTGCCAGTAAGTTTTATACTTTAAGATGTATTTGTTACTCATTAGTATTCTGTTCTTTCAGCTTGAAGACCTCCCTTCAGCATTCCTTAAAAGGCAGGTCTAACGATAATGAACTCTCTCAATTTTGTTGGAGAAAGACCCTATCTCTGATTTCCGAAGAACAGATTTTCTGGGTAAAGTATTATTAGTTGGCAGATTTTTTTTCCTCACCACTTTGAATATATTATCCCAATTTCTTCTAGCTTGTAAGATTTCTGCTGATAAATCTACTGCCACCATTATATAAATTCCCACATATGTGATTTGCTTTTTTCTTCTTGCTGCTTTCACAATCCTATCTTTATCTTTGTTTTTCTGACCATTTGATTATATGTCTTGGTGTAGTTTTGTTTAGATTGAATCAATAAGAGGGTTTTGACCTTCCTCTAGCTGGTTATATATATCTTTTCCTGGATTTGAAAACTTTTCTTCTCTTTTTAAAATAAGCTTTCTACTCTTTCTGAATCTCTCTTACCTTTCCTGAACTTTTGTGACTCTAACATTTGGTCTTTTGATGCTATCTCATAAATTTCATTAGCTTTTCCATTATTTCTTTTTATAATTTTTTTCTCCTCTGACTGTATATTTTCAAATAATCTGTCTGAATTCACAAAATTTTTTTCTGCTTAATCAATTCACTATTGATGTTATCTATTGAATTTTTTATTTTATTCATTGTATTTTTCAGCTCCAGAGTTTGATTTTTTAAAAATAATTTTAATCTGTTAAATTTCGAATTTTGGTCATTCATTGTTTTTTTGATTTCATGGAATTATTTCCCTATATTTTCTTGAAGTTTGCTGAACTTCCTTAAAGCAAGTATTTTGAATTCTTTTTTGTGTGTACCTCTACAGCAGTCTTCCCTTATTCATAGGGGATATATTCCAAGATACCAAGTGAATATTTGAAACCATGGATAGTATCAAACCCTATATACACTGTTTTTTCCTATATATACATAACTCTGATAAAGTTAAATTTATAAATTTGGCATAGTTAAAAAAATAATGAAAACTAATAATAATGGAATAGAATAATTATAACAATATACTGTTTACAATTTCACAGACAGAATATTTGTTCGTACCATAGACCTTAATACCTGCAGCATATGATTTTTTTTCTTTCTTTACTAAGTCAAGAACTTCAACCTTTGCACTTAAAGAAAGCACTTTACAGCTTCTCTTTGGCATATCCAAACTGCTAGCATGACTACTCTTGTACTTTGAAGCCATTATTAAGGAAAATAAAGATTACCTGAACATAAGCACTGCAGTATCATGACAATCAATCTGATACTTGAGAGAACTGCTAAGTGACTAATGGGCAGGTAGCGTATACAGCAAAGATACACTGGACAAAAAGATGATTCATGTACTGGGAAGGAAGGAGTAGAATGCCAAAAGATTTCATTATCTTACTCAGAATGGCACACAATTTAAAACTGAGGAATTGTTTATTTCTGAAAGGTTACAATTAATACTTTCAAACCAAAGTTGACTGTGAGTAACTGAAACTGTAAATAGTGAAACTGTAAATAAGAAGGGACTACTGTATTTCTTTAAGAGCAGCTAATGGAAGATTACTGTGATATTTGGGCA
Organism: Pongo abelii; assembly: GCF_028885655.2. Lineage (NCBI taxonomy): Eukaryota > Metazoa > Chordata > Mammalia > Primates > Hominidae > Pongo > Pongo abelii. Next base: position 82,582,682 of record NC_071994.2, read on the forward strand.
GTTTCATATTTTCTTGGTTTTTCATATTTCTTATTGCCTTACATTGATGTCTGCACATTTGAAGAAAGAGTTACTTATTCCACTCTTCTTTTTTGTTGTTGTTGTTGTTGTTTTTTTTTTTGAGACAGAGTCTCACTCTGTCACCCAGCACCCAGGATGGAGTGCAATGGCACGATCTCAGCTCACTGCAACCTCTGCCTCTCGGGGTCAAGACATTCTTCTGTCTCAATCCCCCAAGTAGGTGGGACTACAGGCACATGCCACCAAGCCTGGCTAATTTTTTGTATTTTTAGTAGAGATGGGGTTTTACCATATTGGCCAGGCTAGTCTCAAACTCCTGACCTCAAGTGATCCTCCAGTCTTGGCTTCCCAAAGTACTGGGATTACAGGCATGAGCCACCGCACCTGGCATTATTCCATTCTTTACAGACTGGCCTTGCCTGAGAAATCCCTCACTGGTCAGCCTGTCCAGAAATTCTGGATAGGCCATCTGGTATAGATCATCAGAGAGCTTGCTGCTAGATTCCTTGGGCAGACGGGGCTGTTGCCTGAGTCAGCAGGTAGGTGGGCCTGGCACTTGTGTCCAGAGGGTTGCGTTTGAAGTCTGGATCCATTAGGGTAAACCTATTAATTAGGTCCACAAGGGTGTGAATAGAGCCTGGATGAGTGAGGGCAAGCCTGTAGCCTTTATCTGCAGGGACTGTCCTGAGGTCTCAACACCTAGTGGGACCTAGGTGCTGGGGTGGAGCTATGGTCTGAGTCTGTGTGTGTAGACTTTGGTACCAGGTCTGTAGGAGTAAACTTGGAACATTGGTCACGAGAGCTGGCCTCACACCAGGGACTACTGGAATAAGTCCAAACACTCAGTCCGCTGGAGCAGGCCTAGAACATGAAACCACATGGGCTGGCCTGGAGAGTGGGGCCACATGGATTGATCTGATACTGGGAAGAAGTGAAGCCTGTGACCATGGGTGCTGGCATCCTGCCTGAACCCAGGGGTGCTGACCTAGTGCTGGGGTGGGCCAAAAGTCTGGGGCTATATGGGTACCAGGGCAGGCCTGGAGGCTTAGTCCATGAGTACCAGCCTGCAGTCTCAGGCCTTGGGGACCTGCCCAGTGCTGGATTTTACTGGGGCAGTCTTGGTACTGTGAACAAAGGCAAAGTCTGGTATTCACTTCCTTCTCCTTCCCCCAAGCAGAGGGTATCTGTATCCATGCTGTGTAGCCTAGGGTTGGGGGAGGGGTGAGGTGGGTAATGTATTGCTACCACCAGCTAGTAGGATTTCTCACATGGCTTTCATAACTCTTTTGAAGGTACTTTTGTGTGTGAATAGTTGTTCAAATTGATGTTTCTGTAGGAGGACAAGTGCTGGGAAATCCAACCCTCTGACATCTTGCTGATGATGTCAGTCTCCACTATTCCACTATGTCTTTTTTTTTTTTTTTTTTTTGAGATGGAGTCTCCCTCTGTCACCCAGGCTGGAGTGCAGTGGCGCGATCTCGGCTCACTGCAAGCTCCGCCTCCCAGGTTCAAGCAATTCTCCTGCCTCAGCCTCCCGAGTAGCTGGGACTACAAGCGCCTGCCACCATGCCCGGCTAATTTTTTGTGTTTTTAGTAGAGATGGGGTTTCACCGTGTTAGCCAGCGTGGCCTCGATCTCCTGACCTCGTGATCCGCCTGCCTCGGCCTCCCGAAGTGCTGGGATTACAGGCATGAGCCACCGCGCCCAGCCTCCACTATGTCTTAAAATGATTAATCTGCATGAAACATGAGAAGATATTTTGGATATGGAACATGCTGTTCAAATATTCAAAAAATGGCATTATCATTGGTGTATTTACATTTGAACAGCATTAGCTATTATCTTGTAACAATCATACTATTATTTCACTAATCTGGGTATTTTATTATAAATAATTTTTAAATTACTACATAAAATGGTTCATTCTAATGAGGAAAACTGTTCGATTTTGGAACTTAAACATAACTAAAGAGAAATATTTATGTTTTTTAATTTATCTAAATATCAAAGACAAGGAAGAAAAGTCTAGGAAAGACAGGTAATATCTTGGAAATATTCTATAGTACCTTAAGTTTCTTGGAGCTTGCTGTCTTCCACTTTCTGCATTATTCAAAATCCTTGCACAGGCAGATTCTTCAAAATTAAGACAGCTGGAACCTCGAGCTTTACAAATAACATTTAAAATTTTCAAATTCACGCTAATAAGGAGGAGTGGAACAGATAGAGGAATTAAAAAGAACTTGGATCTTTAATCTGCAAAGATGTCAGCACTGAATGGATTCTCAGTGGTTTGTACATTTCCTGAGCACCAGCCACATGTTAACAGGTCATGCTTCCACACATCATTTCTTTTAATGCTCACGAAACTATTCAGAACAACATTATGATCCTAGTTTTCAGATACTAATGAAAATATTGATGTTCACTAGTAAGTACTGAAGTTCACAGAACTGAAATAATCAGTCTTCGCCCTTGGTCATTAGATGGCACAGAATTTAAACTGGAAACTGCAGGCAAGACTCATTTCTGACTGCACATCCAAGTCTGTCATCATCAGCGTCACTAATGGAACAGTTTTCAACAATGAACAAGCAAATGTAGAATCTAGTAACTATTGCAGCATTTCAGAGTCTAATACTTTAAAAAAGTTAAAATAAGTCTCCCTGGATTCTTATTAATTTATAAAATTTGAGTTAGAAAGTATACATTATATTTTACAAATGCACTGTGGAGTGACGGTCAGTAACAACGGTTCTCAAACATTTTTATTCACTGGCATCAGCAACCCCTAGGATCTTGTTAGAAATGCTGATTCCGGGGCTGGGCGCGGTGGCTTATGCCTGTAATCCCAGCACTTTGGGAGGCTGAGGCGGGTGGATCATGCGGTCAGGAATTCAAGACCAGCCTGACAACATGGTGAAACCCCGTCTCTACTAAAAATATACAAATTAGCCAGGCATGGTAATGCCTGCCTGTAATCCCAGCTACTCAGGTGGCTAAGGCAGGAGAATCACTTGAATCCAGGAGGCAGAGGTTGCTATGAGCTGAGATCGCACCACGGCACTCAAGCCTGAGAGACAGAGCGAGACTCTGTCTCAAAAAAGACAAAATAAATAAATAAATAAATAAATAAATAAATGCTGATTTCTGGGCTCTTTCTCAGATCTACTGAATTAGAAATTTTAGAGGTGGGATCCAGTAACCTGTGTTAAAATCTTCCAGGTGATTATAATACATGCAGAAGGGCAACGCAGCAAAGGGGACTAAATGTGCCCTTTCTTAGTCCATGAGGGTAGTGCCCTCATGTCTCTTTCACCTTACCAAAGCTCTCACCTACAAAAACCACCAAGAGGGCAAACAAATTTCAACATAGTTTTGGAGGGAAGAAACACATAACCAGAGTAGTCTAAATGCTTGTGTTCCTCCAGAATTCATCTGTTGAAATCTAATCCCCGATGTGTTGATATGAAGAGGTGAGGGCTTTGGAAGGTGACTAGGTCCTTAGGGCAGAGTCCTCATGAATGAAATCAGTGCCTGTAGAAAAGAGGACTGAAGGAGTTTGTTTTCTTCTTTTTACCTTTCCACCATAGAAGGACACAGCTATAAGGTGACATCCATGAGGCACAGAGCTAGCCCTCACCAGACATCAAACTGCTGACACCTGGATAATGGGCTGTCCAAACTCCGAAACTGTGAGCGAGAAATTTTTTTTTTAATTTATAAATTACCTAGTCTAAGGTGTTTTATTATAGCAACTCAGATGGACTAAAACAGAAATTGGTACCTAGAACCAGGGTGCTGGTAAAATAAACTAAAAATGTAGAAGCAGCTTTGAAACTGGGTAATGGGTAAAGGCTCAAACAATTTCGAGGTACATGCTAGAAAAACCTACATTGCTGTGAATAAAACATTAAAGGCAATTTTGGTGAGAGCTTAGGAGAGACGTAGAGAAAGTTTCAGTCTTCTTAGGGATTACTTAAGAGGGTATGAACAGAATGTTGGTAGAAATGCACATGGTAAAGGTCATTCTGATGCCATCTCAGATGGAAATGGGAAATGTGGAGGAAAGGAGAGCCTCGTTATAAAGTGGCAAATAACGTGGCTGAATTATGTCTATGTCCTAGTGCTTTGTGAAGGTAGAAATTCTGAATGGTGAAATACTACATTTGTTGGAAGAAATATATAAGCAAAGTGTTGAGGCTATGGCATGGCTTCTCTTGTCTGCTTACAATAAAATGCAAGAAGAGAGAAATGAACTAAAAATAGAATTTATAATTGAAAAGAAAGCAGAGCTTAAAGATTTGAAAAATTCTCATTCTGTGAAGAAGGAGAAAACAGGTTCAGGGGAGAACATTGAGGGTGTGGCCAAACAATCATTTGATAAAGAGATTAGTATGGATAGAAGAAAGCCAGAGGGTATCAGACAGTGGGAGAATGACTGCGGATTATTTCAGAGATCTTCATGACTGCCTTGTCTGTCAATGGCCCGGAATACCAGGGCCTTGGGGTAGAACAATCTCAACTCTCTGCTCTCTGAAATCCATGGCTGCACTCTTTGTCTGCCCAAACTGTGGCTGAAGTGGGCTCAGGTGCAACTCAGACCAATGTTCTGGAGGACATAGGTTGTAAATCTTGGCAGTGTCTATGTGGAGCTCACTATGCGAGTGCATATAGTTCCAGGTGGTCACTGCCTTCACCCAGATTTCAAAGGATGGAGCTGCCTGAAGCCTCATACAAATGTCCCACGAAGAGAACTGCCACAAAGGTAGAATCACACAGAGGTCCCAATAGGGCAGTTCCCAGTGGAACCACAGGGGCAGGGCTGCCCGAGACCCGAGGCCAGCAGAGCCACTAGAGAGTGATTCTATTATGGGAGAGCCATGGGCACATAACTCCAAACTATGAGAACTGCCATGTGGGCTGCACTCAGCAATGGGACTACCCACAGCCCTGGGGGCCCAGGGCCCACTCCAATGTGCCTGGAAAGCAGGATATATTAAACCAAAAAAGATCATTCTTAAGCTTTCAGATTTAATGTTGTATGCACTGTTGGGTTTTGGACTTACTGTTGCTCCTTTCTTCCTTCCTATTGCTCCCTTTTGGAATGAAAATGTTTATCCTATGCCTGTCCTACTATTATCGTTTGGAAGCATATAACTTGTTTGATTTCATAGGCTCACAGCTGGAAAGAAATTTGCTTCCAGATACACCATACCTTGAGTCTTACCCGTATCTGACTTAGATGACATTTAGATGAGACTTTGAGCTTAGACTACAGTTGATGCTGAAATGTGTTAAGGCTGGGGATTATTACGATGGAATGAATGTATTTTGCATGTAAAAAGAGCATAAATTTGGAGGCCCATGGGTAGAAGGCTATGATCTAAATGTAAGTGTTCCTCCAAAATCTGTATGTTGAAATCTAATCTCCTATTAATAGGTGAAGCCTTTGGAAGATGACTAGGTCATGAGGGCAGAGCCTTTGTGAATGAGATTAGTGCCCTTATAAAGAGGCCTTAGGGAACCAGTTTGACACTTTTTGTCCTTTCTCCATAGAAGAACACAGCTAGAAGACACCATCCTTGAGGCAGAGAGCTAGCCCTCATCAGACACCAAAACTGATGGCACCTTAATTGTGCACTTCTCACTCTCTAGAATTGGGAGCAATAAATTTCTGTTGCTTAGAAATTGCCCAGTCTGAAGCATTTTGTTATAGCCGCCTGAATGGACTAAATCAGGGAGATAAGACTAATATGCCAAAAGAGTGACTACAAACTCATATGATTTTAATAAAAGTATGCAATACAGCCACTGCTTAATATCACATTAAGAAGGTGAGAAGCGTCCAGAGAAGGGAGGTACAACTCTGTGGGATGTAGTTATCAGACAACGCTTTATGAAAGAGGAAAACAAATGGAATTGGAAATTTAAAAATGTGGAGTTATAGCCTATGGCTGCCACTTAGCTGCCAAGTAAACTTGAATAAGCTAAATCTTCTTCTTGCTCCTCAGATCCCTCATGGAATATAGAGATTACATAGTGAGGGTAGTGAGGATGATGATGGTACGAAGACCATAAATGACAATAGTATCATTTCATGATATTTTCAGATGTTATAAGGTTATAAAAGGTTTTGGAGGGGGGTCTGACTTAAAGACTGTGCTTCAATGTATTAAAATTATTTTCACTTCCTCTGTACCGTAATCACTTCCACTTATTTTGCAATTATTCCTGTCATGAACTGTTGAAAGGACTTCTCACATTATGTCAAACAATCCTCAAAACTTCCATGAAGTAGATAGGTCATCCTAATTTTATACATGAATTGTTCATAAAAGAAAGAAATTTAAAAATGGGCAATGCAAAAGTGGTTTCATATGTATAATAATGTTATCATGTAAAGTTATATATGATATATGTATATCATGTTAGACATGATACATGTAATGTAATTGCTGCTACTGCCAATGACTAGTTCCTTGGTCTGCAGAAGTCAGCATTTTACCTAACTTAGAATAGACTTTCAGTATGCATCTTTATATAAAAAAGACAAATGCATGGATAAATAAAAATGTATATATATTTTTAAACCTGAGTTTTTAGGGTGGAAAAAAATACATACTTAACAGAGTGTGGAATAGCAAGTTAAGGACCTGCAAGAAGAGTGTGCTAAAAAGTCACTTAGTTAATTCTTGCAAAGCACTGTGAACCATACCCGAAAAGTACTGAGCCTCTAGTACAGACAAACCATTCTGAAAAGTCTGTGCTTTAGCAAGCTGTATTTGAAAAAAGGTTAAGATAAAGGGAATAGAGATGCCACTAAAAACATTTGCATAGAATTTTATTGTGTTTAAAACAATTTTGTATGTGTTAATTCGTATAATACTTATTCTATCCTTTGAGATAAAGAGATGTTCTCTGTTTAAATGAGAACCATGGAGGTTAAAAAGCTCTCATTCTCATAGCAGTGAAAGAGGGCTCCAGCCACACTTGCAGTGCTGTGATCTTTCCTCTACAGTCTCCCATCCCCTGACCTTTAAGTTACTTGGCCACAGTGTATTTGCTTCATATTCTTCTTTCTTATCTCTGAGTATCCTGAGGGGCTTGGTCAATTGCATGTTAAATTCTAGCTTCCCTGGTCTGTCATTCCCTATTCCACCACACAGGGAACCCTAACAAACAGCAACAAGCACAAAACACTGATCCTTTTGCCCTTTGCTCCTCTGCTAGAGTGAAAGGATTAGAAAGCAAAGGAATGGAGGAATTTAGAGGTGACCCTTAGGTAATACGGAACAGAGAGAAGGGAGAAAACAAAGATATGATTGTATGGAAATCTTTTACAGATTTGTTCATTTTGCTAAGTGTTGTTTCTATTTTTTTCTGGTGGATAAATTGATCTGAATGTTCATAAAAACTGTTTGAGAATATTTTTGTTCTTTTATCAAAGGATTTTTCCCACTATTGTTTTGTTAATGATAATGATGATGATAATGATAACACAATTTCGTATTTATGGTACTTTAGATCTCATTTGATCTTTGTAACAACATAAAAAAAATAAAAAGTAAACAAGGTTCAGAGTGAAGAAATAGCTTCTGTAAGGTCATAGAACTTAAAAGAGAAAGCACAACTGGATCCTGAAGCCCCATACTCTTTTCATTGTCATACTCTATGTTTAGGATGCAGGAACTCTGCCATTATAACGACCTTGGAAACAATTAACCCATCTTGAGTTAGAAATAATTTATATAAATATACAAGGATGCCACAAAGCAAGCCCTTCCATTTCATATTCAGTTGAACAGGTATACAAACATGGGACTTCACACAATGGAACAACAAACTTTTTTTTACCACAAATGAAGTTGACATCAATTTCAAAGAAACAAAATCTAGGGAGAAAAAAAATCAGGTTAGCCTGACGGTTTACTAGGTGAGAATTGGAACCACAACCACATGTCTGCAGACTGTTTTTTTGTCAGAAGACACTGTTTCGTTTGCAGCATTTCTTCAAGCTTGCTTTCAATAGTGAACTGATCATGACTACTACTTGGAAATTGTGTTTTATTTTCAAATACATTTTGCCTTAAAGACATACTCAAGTTCCCCAAAAGTGTCTTGTTAATAAAAGACTTCCCTGCTTCATCTTCAGGGAGGCAGAGCAATGTCATGAAATGGCCTTTGGAGTTGGAGAGAACTGGTTTCAAATTCTGGCTCTGATACTCTCTACCTTTGTTACCTTGGGCAAATTGCAGAAAATGAAAATAATAATGCTGGCTCTGTAGAGTTTTATAAGTTTAAATGAAAACTTTTCTCCCAATGCTTGAAATTATATTAAAATTCAATGAATAATACTTATTTTTATGCTTTAAATATTTATAAAGTAAAATGTGAGTGAGTACCCTACCTCAAAAAATGGTGCTCAATAAATACCTGTAGAACTATAGAAATTGCAGCTGTTGTCTTAAATTATATAAGTCAAATACAAATTTTGACTATCTGTATCAAGAAATGATGTTGGACTAAATAACTGAGATTGGCAGGGTCCAGCCTGAGATGGAAGAGTAATGGCTTACTCTTTTATCCTTGCTATTAAGTGCTGTAGTTAGCTGATATTCACACATTTGTGATCCCAGTGAAAGCTCTCAGCATTTGTTCTGCCATCTGGAAGATGGGGATAAGATAACAACACAGTCTTTCCACCATATAGGATTTTGATGAGGATTAACTCAGATACGGTATTTGAAAATGTATGTAAACTGTAAAGTGCCATACCTATATAAAGAAGCATCATCATTACTGTCACGTCTTGTCCTGATTGTTGATGGGGTTTGTGCACCATAAATCAGCTGTTTCTTCAGGAATGCAGATTTCACAACAATATTTTTACAGCTTAAAATAAAGCATAGAATCAAATTGGAATGCTTAAGATCAGCATGGAAAGACCATCTAAGGGATTTTGTTGTTGTTATCTGTGTTTTGTTTTTTTTTTTCCATGAAAAGTGCATTTGTTAACTCCAAGTGTGCATTATTTTCTTTGTTCTAATTCAGAAATGACACAGTAAGAAAAAAATCCTGCTCTCAGTATATTTCCAACTTGTTCAAACATAAACAAATTTTGGTCCAACTTGTTCTTATGAGATTTTAGTACTGTTTCTTGGTTGAAAGAGGGGAATAAATACTGGGGGTCTTGTTTTCAAATTTGTCATTTTATTTATAGGTTGGAATTTGCCTTTAAACTTTTCATATTACTGAATTGAAGGAAAATATCCTGGACAAGAGTCCCCATCATTACTCATATTTCCACTGAGGCACAGCATAGCAGGGCAGGAGAGAACAGAAGATGGCCACCTAGGCTGAGGAGGCAAGACAGCCAGGGAAGTCTTCCTGAAGGAAGTTGTATACTTACATATCACTAAATTTAAAAACATGAAAAGTTTTTCAAAATCACTAGCCAGGTGTATTTCAGAAAATGCTATTCTAGAAAAGAATTCTATCAGTCAGAGAGGTGAACGTGACCAGGGAGGCAGGTCAGGGAGATGGCAGTGTGACCTGCCATGGCCAGCTTTGAAGGAAGAAGTCATGAGCCAAGAAGTGCAGGCAGTCCCTAGAAGCTGAAAAAAGCCCAGAAAATCCTTCCATGGAGTTTCCAGAAAGGAACGCAGTCCTGCTGCCACCTTGTCTTTAGTCCAGTGAGACCTATCTCGAATCTGACCTACAAAACCATACGATGGCCGAATAGGAACAGCTCCGGTCTGCAGCATCCAGCGAGATCAATGCAGAAGGCAGGTGATTTCTGCATTTCCAACTGAGGTACATAGCTCATCTCACTGAGACTGGTCAGACAGTGGGTGCAGCCCATGGAGGATGAGCCAAAGCAGGGTGGGGCATCGCTTCACCCAGGAAATGAAAGAGGTAGGGGTACTCCCTCCCCTAGACAAGGGAAGCTGTGAGGGACTGTGCCTTGAGGAACGGTGCACTCAAGCCCAGATACTATGCTTTTCCCACAATCGTCACAACCCACAGACCAGAAGATTCCCTTGGATGCCTATGTCACCAGGGCCCTGGGTTTCAGGCACAAAACTGCACAGTCATTTGGGCAGACAGCAAGCTAGCTGCAGGAGTTTTTTTTTTTTTTTTTTTTTTTTTCCATACCCCAATGGTGCCTGGAACACCAACAAGACAGAACGATTCACTCCCCCGGAAAGGAGGCTGAAGCCAGGCAGCCAAGTGGTCTAGCTCAGCAGATCCCACCTCCACAGAGCCCAGCAAGGTAAGATCCACTGGCTTGAAATTCTCACTGCCAGCATAGCAGTCTGAAGTCGGCCTGGGACACTCCAGATTGGTAGGGGTAGGGGCGTCCACCATTACTGAGGCTTGAGTAGGCAGTTTTCCCCTCACAGTGTAAACAAAGCCACAGGGGAAGTTCCAACTGGGCGGGGCCCTCCACAGCTCAGCAAAGCCTATGTAGCCAGACTGCGTCTCTTGATTCCTCCTCTCTGGGTAGGGCATCTCTGGAAAAAAGGCGGCAGCCCCAGTCAGGGGATTATAGAAAAAACACTCATCTCCCTGGGACAGAGCACCTAGGGGAAGGGGCAGCTGTGGGCGCAGCTTCAGCGGACTTAAGTATTCCTGCCTGCTGGCTCTGAAGAGAGCAGAGGTTCTCCCAGCACAGCGCTCAAGCTCTGCTAAGGGACAGACTCCCTCCTCAAGTGGGTCCCTGACCCCTGTGCTTCCTGAAAGGAGAGACACCTCCCAGCAGGGGTTGACAGACACCTCATACAGGAGAGCTCTGGCTAGTATCTGGTGGGTGCTCCTCTGGGACAAAGCATCCAGAGGAAGGAACAGGCAACAATCTGTGCTGTTCTGCGGCCTCTCCTGGTGACACCAAGGAAGACAGGGTCTGGAGTGGACCTCCAGCAAACTCCAATGGACCTGCAGCAGAATCGCCTTACTCTTAGGAGGAAAACTAACTAACAGAAAGGAGGAATATCAATATTAACAAAAAAGATGTCCATGCAGAAACCCCATCCGAAGGTTACCAACATCAAAGTTCAAAGGTAGGTAAATCCACAAAGATGGGGAGAAACCAGCGCAAAAAGGCTGAAAATTCCAAAAAGCAGAATGCCTCTTCTTTTCCAAAGGATTACAACTCCTCACCAGCAAGGGAACAAAACTGGACGGAGAATGAGTTTGATGAATTGACAGAAATAGGCTTCAGAAGATGGGTAACAATGAACTCCTCTGAGCTAAAGGAGCCTGTTCTAACCCAATGCGAGGAAGCTAGGAACCTTGAAAAAAGGTTAGAGGAATTGCTAACTAGAGTTACCCACAAAGGGAAGCCCATCAGACTAACAGCAGATCTCTTTGCAGAAACACTACAAGCCAGAAGAGAGTGGGGGCCTCTATTCAATATTCTTAAAGACAAGAATTTTCAACCCAGAAATGCATATCCAGCCAAACTAAACTTCATAAGTGAAGGAGAAATAAAATCCTTTACAGACAAGTAAATGCTGAGAGATTTTGTCACTACCAGGCCTGCCTTACAAGAGCTTCTGAAGAAAGCACTAAACATGGAAAGGAACAACTGGTACCAGCCAATGCAAAAATATACCAAATTATAAAAACCATTGACACTATGAAGAAACTGCATCAACTAACGGTCAAAATAACCAGCTAGCAACATGATGACAGGATCAAATTCACACTTAACAATATTAGCCTTAAATGTAATTGGGCTAAATGCCCCAATTAAAAGACATAAACTGGCAAATTGGATAAAGAGTCAAGATCCATCGTGTGCTGTGTTCAGGAGACCCATCACACTTGCAAAGACACACATAGGCTCAAAATAAAGGGATGGAGGAATATTTACCAAGAAAATGGAAAGCAAAAATAGCAGGGGTTGGAATCCTAGTCTCTGATAAAACAGACTTTACACCAACAAAGATCAAGAGACAAAGAAAGGTATTACATAATGGTAAAGGGATCACTGCAACAAGAAGAGCTAACTATCCTAAATATATATGCAACCAATACAGGAGCACCCAGATTCATAAAGCAAATTCTTAGAGACCTACAAAAAGACTTTGACTCCCACATAATAATAGTGGGAGACTTTAACACCCCATTGTCAGTATTAGACAGATCAATTAGACAGAAAATCAACAAGGATATTCAGGACTTGAACTCAGCTCTGGACCAAGCAGACCTAACAGTCATCTACAGAACTCTCCACCCCAAATCAACAGAAGACACATTCTTTTCAGCATCACATTGCACTTTTTCTAAAATCGACCACATAATTGGAAGTAAAACACTCCTCAACAAATGCAAAGGAATGAAAATCATAACAGTCTCTCAGACCACAGTGCAATCTAATTAGAACTCAGGATTAAGAAACTCACTCAACATGGCACAACTACAAGGAAACTGAACAACCTGCTCCTGAATGACTACTGAGTAAATAATGAAATGAAGGAAGAAATAAATAAGTTATTTGAAACCAATGAGAAAAAAGACACAATGTAACAGAATCTCTGGGAAACAGCTAAAGCAGTGTTTAGAGGGAAATTTATAGCACTAAGTGCCCACAAGACAAAGCAGGAAAGATCTGACACTCTAACATCACAATTAAAAGAACCAGAGAAGCAAGAGCAAACAAATTTAAAAGCTAGCAGAAGACAAGACTTAACTAAGATCAGAGAAGAACTGAAGGAGATAGAGACACGAAAATCCCTTCAAAAAAATCAATGAAGCAAGGAGCTGGTTTTTTGAAAAGACCACTCACCAGACTAGTAAAGAAGAAAACTGAGAAAAATCAAATAGATGCAATAAAAAATGATAAAGGAGATATCACAACTGATCTCACAGAAACACAAACTACCATCAGAGAATACTATAAACACCTCTACACAAATAAACTGGAAAATCTAGAAGAAATGGATAAATCCCTGGACACATACACCCTCCCAAGTCTAAACCAGGAAGAAGTCAAATCCCTGAATAGACCAATAACAAGATCTGAAATTGCAGTAATTAATAGCCTATCAACCAAAAAAAGTCCAGGACTGGATGGATTTACAGCCAAATTCTACCAGAGGTACAAAGAGGAGCTGGTACCATTCCTTCTGAAACTATTCCAAACAATAGAAAAAGAGGGACTCCTCCCTAACTCATTTTATGAGGCCAGAATCATCTTGATACCAAAACCTGGCAGAGACACAACAAAAGAGGAAAATTTCAGGCCAATATCCCTGATGAATATCGATGCAAAAGTCCTCAATAAAATACTGGCAAACTGAATCCAGCTGCACATCAAAAAGCTTATCCACCATGATCAAGTCGGCTTCATCCCTGGGATGCAAGGCTGGTTCAACATATGCAAATCAATAAATGTAATCCATCACATAAACAGAACCAGTGACAAAAACCACATGATTATCTCCATAGATGCAGAAAAGGCCTTTGATAAAATTCAACACCCTTTCATGCTAAAAACTCTCAGTAAACTAGGTATTGACAGAACATATCTCAAAATAATAAGAGCTATTTATGACAAACCCACAGCCAATATCATACTGAATGGGCAAAACTGGAAGCATTCCATTTGAAAACTGGCACAAGACAAGGATGCCCTCTCTCACCACTCCTATTCAACATAGTATTGGAAGTTCTGGCCAGGGCAATCAGGCAAGAGAAGGAAATAAAGGGTATTCAAATAGGAAGACAGGAAGTAAAATTGTCTCTGTTTGCAGATGACATGATTGTATATTTAGAAAATTCCAATGTCTCAGCCCAAAAGCTCCTTAAGCCAGTAAGTAACTTCAGCAAAGTCTCAGGATAAAAAATCAATGTGCAAAAATCACAAGCATTCCTATACATCAATAATAGAGAGCTAGATCATGAGTGAACGCTCATTCACAAATGCTACAAAGAGAATAAAATACCTAGGCATAAAACTTATAACGGATGTGAAGGACCTCTTCAAGGAGAACTACAAACCAATGCTCGAGGAAATAAGAGAGGACACAAACAAATGGAAAAACATTCCATGCTCATGAATAGGAAGAATCAATATAATGAAAATGGCCATACTGCCCAAAGTAACTTATAGATTCAATGCTATCCCCATCAAGCTACCATTGACTTTCTTCTCACAATTAGAAAAAAACTACTTTAAATTTTATATAGAACCAAAAAAGAGTCCGCATAGCCAAGACAACTCTAAGCAAAAAGAACAAAGCTGGAGGCATCACGCCTCCTGACTTCAAACTATACTACAAGGCTACAGTAAGCAAAACAGATATATAAGCCAACGGAAGAGAACAAGGGCCTCAGAAATAACACCACACATCTACAACCATCTGATCTTTGACAAACCTGACAAAAACAACCAATGGGGAAAGGATTCCCTATTTAATAAATGGTGTTGGGAAAACTGGCTAGCTATATGCAGAAAACTGAAACTGTACCCCTTCTTTACACCATATAAAAAATTAACCCAAGATGGATTAAAGACTTAAATGTGAGACCTAAAACCATAAAAACCCTAGAAGAAAATCTAGGCAATACCATTCAGGACATAGGCATGGGCAAAGACTTCATGACTAAAACACCAAAAGCAATGGTAACAACAGCCAAAATTGACAAATGGTATCTAATTAAACTAAAGAGCTTCTGCACAGCAAAAGAAACTTTCATCAGAGTGAACAGGCAACCTACAGAATGGGAGAAAATTTTTGCAATCCATCCATCTGACAAAGGGCTAATATCCAGAGTCTACAAAGAACTTAAACAAATTTAGAAGAAAAAAACAACCCCATCAAAAAGTGGGTGAAGGATATGAACAGACACTTCTCAAAAGAAGACATTTGTATAGCCAACAGACATATAAAGAAAAGCTCATCATCACTAGTCATTAGAGAAATGCAAACCAAAACCACAATGCGATACCATCTCACGCCAGACCGAATGGCGATCATTAAAAAATCAGGAAACAACAGTTGCTGGAGAGGATGTGGAGAAATAGAAACACTTTTACACTGTTGGTGGGAATGCAAATTACTTCCATTTTGTAAGACAGTGTGGTGATTCCTCAAGAATCTAGAGCTAGAAATACTATTTGACCCAGAAATCCCATTATTGGGTATATACCCAAAGGATTATAAATTATTCTGCTATGAAGACACATGCACATGTATGTTTATTGTGACGCTGTTCACAATAGCAAAGACTTGGAACCAACTCAAATGCCCATCAATGATAGACTGGATAAAGAAAATGTGGCATATATACACCACAGAATACTATGCAGCCATAGAAAAGGTTGAGTTCATAGTTCATTTCCTTTGCAGGGACATGGATGCAGCTGGAAACCATTATTCTCAGCAAACTAACACAAGAACAGAAAACCAAACACTGCATGTTCTCACTCATAAGTGGGAGTTGAACAATGAGAACACATGGATGCAGGGAGGGGAATATCACACACTGGGGCCTGCCAGGGGGTGGGGGGCTAGGGGAGGGATAGCATTAGGAGAAATACCCAATGTAGATCATGGGTTGATGGGTGCAGCCAGCCACCATGGCATGTGTATACCTATGTAACAAACCTGCATGTTCTGCACATGTACCCCAAACTTAAAGTATAATAATAAAAAAAATTCCATCTTTACCTTCTCCCCTGTATTACATACACCCTGATTGATTTGATACTAACTTTCTTTCCATTTGTTTTAAAGTCTAAAACTAATTATTTACCTGTTGATCTACTGGAAAACTTCAAGAGGCAAAACTCAGAGTTGGATTTCATAAAGGAACTGATTATTAATTCTTACGGCTGTTGAAAGCAGTTTGAAGAAGTCGTTTTGTTTCACTACATTAAAAAAAAATCTTTTGAAAATTATCTAAAGTGTGGCATCTTCCTCAAGGTATCCCGTGCCATATGCCAAATAAAAATATTGACGTGGTCTGCTGCACTATTTCACTAACATTTATTTTGAAGTCATACATTTTCCTCTTATCTTAGAGGAAAAAAAAAACCCTTCCACCTGCATGATTTATAATTTAAGAAGTTTTCTTAGATCAAAAGGAAAGAAAGAATGAACAGAAGCAAAGAGCATAAAAAGCTTTAATATTTGAGTGATCGCACCATACTTTGTGTGGCCTCTCTCCTTGCTGCTGTAAGCAGAAGCAGAAAAAAGAAACCAGAGAGAGCGCGATTTGTTCAAGGTTGTTCAATGTGAGTCAGAAAAGACTGGCTATTTGAATGCAAGGCAGAGCCAACATCTTTCTCCCCTAAAAAGGTATTTTTGTATATGATTGGTTTCAATCCCAACAAGTAAACACATCACATTTCATACATTTCAAGCAGCAAACAAGGCATAGCTGTTTTTCTTAAGGGGAGGAGTGTTGGGAGGAACATTTACTATATAACAAAATATATAAAAATGCTACTCAATGAGAGGGTGGTAGAGATGTGTATGGGCTCCTTGGAACAAATATTGAGGGTTGGAAGAGACCGGGTGGAAGCACATGTAGAGATTATGAGGGAGAAGGAACTGGGGGGACAGTTTGTGCTACTGCTCCCTGCAACTTCTTAAGGGCCTTTATACTTTCCACCTCTGTGAGGCCTTCTAATGCCTCCTCACCCTCCCTAACTGTCACAAGTAAATCCTGTCTCCATGCTTCACAGCTAGTCCATGTGTAAGACAATATAACCTTCTGATTAAAAGCTCATCTACAGAACTGCACTCAAATCCAAAAGCAATTTGCTACCAGTTTAGGGGCTTTTGGCAAGCTAATTCAGCCCTCTAAGCCTCAGGCTTTCCCATATGAAAAAAAAAAAAAAATGGGAATAACAGTGTCTGCTGCAGAGGTTCTTATAGAATTAAATGAGAGAATCCATGTGCTCAATGCACTGCCTGACAATGATGAATAAATGGCAGAAAGTGTTATCACTTTCATGGCATATTTTGTATATATCATTTTCATTCGCTTGTCTTCACATGAAGAATGTTGGCTCTCTCAAATAGCCTGTAAGTAAAACATGAGGTTACTTTGAAGCCTATCCAGTAGACTTTGATCCTGAATTAGAGTTCCTTCTCATTAAAGAATTTAGCCATAATCCTGAGCCATCTGTGGCTGTGAGAATAAATCTGCTCTGTCCAGAAGTGACATTCCATTCCTTTATAACTCTCTTTTCTTTTGCCCACGTTGGGCTCAGAATGAGATACTCCAAAATTAAGAAAACAGCAGAAGCATCAAGGTCTCTGTGACTTCTCCTAGTTTCTTCCCCTGAAGATTGGCATATGATAGGTGTCCTGTCCTATATCCAGAGGGAAGTAATGCCATGCAATGATGCCAAGAAGAAACTGAACAAATAGCTGTTGCTAAGTTCCCCTCAGGTTATTGCCATTAGATCATACGCTTTTGTCCTCCAATCATACTTCCGCATGACTGTCTGTAAAAATTTGCAGTTTTCCCTGGGAACTTTGCCTTCATTTCTGAAGACTCCCATGTCATATAAAGTTTCATTAAATACATTTGTTATGCTTTTCTTTTGTTGCTCTGTCTTTTGTTATAGGGTGGGGAAATAAATTTTTTTCTCCCATACCCATCTTGTCTACCCCAGGATCTATCCTCCTTACTGAAAGACCTTATTCCGAAACTCACATGTTTCTCTATGTTTGTAGACTGCTAATCTAATCCTTAGCTACTAGGAAGTCATTGTGATTTTTTTTTTTTTTTTTGAGATGGCGTCTCACTCTGTTGCCCAGGCTGGAGTGTAGTGGCACCATCTTGGCTCACTGCAACCTCCGCCTCCCAGGTTCAAGCGATTCTCCTGCCTCAGCCTCCCAAGTAGCTGGGATTACAGGCACCCGCCACCATGTTTTTTGGTTCACCCTATGGAGTCAACATTTTTCAGTAATGGGAAGGGTTATAAAATCCTTTTGCCAGGAAAGAGCTTAGTTTGATGATGAAATTCCACTGGACAGCACCATGATACTCTCTATATAAAACCATTTATCCTCCACAGACAGACGGACATTGGAACATTATTATTATTATTATTATTATTTTTATTATTATTATTTTATGTTCAACATCGTTTAAGTTATTCAGTTACTTCTGGAGAGAGGTAGAGCTGTGATATCCTGATTTTCAAGCTACTAAGTTTTCATCTTTCATCCTCAGTCTCTAGTACAGGGAGACTGATGACAAATTTCAGAGGAAGAGGGATTACAGTCAGGCCTAACATTATAGCAAGGGAATCTGAAAATGCAACTGAAAATTTTTAGAGCTTAATCTAAGGAATAGCATTTGAGTAAATTATAAGGAAATATAGGGTTAAGTCAGATGGAAGTGGTAGAGAGAAAATAGGGTTAGAATATAAGTCATTAAAGCCAGCATGAATAAGAAAGAACATGAAGCAGAGTAGAGGCTGGCAGATGAGACTGTTAGTTTTGTTGCTGAGGTTCTAAGTAACTGGAGATGTGAAAGTTTAGGTAGTAGACAAGAGGTGGGAGTTGCCATCATGAGGAACTCTCAGACCTCCAAGTCCCAGAGACTGCACTGGAGCCACTTAGGAAAAACCTACCTTTCTTTGGCTCCTCTTGTCTATTACAGGATGTTTTCTTCTTAATAGGGGACCTTATTCCTAAGCTTGGACATTTTTGTGTCTTACTCCTCACCCTTTCCACCCATCTCAACCCGGTAAGAGTTGGTACAGAGAAAATAACAATTCACCAAAGCTAAAGTCAGCTATGAATGCAGAGGAGTTAATTTGGTTATGTAAGAATAACAGAATTAAGGAAAAGGAATGCAAGGCATAAAGTGGAAACAAGAGACCCCTAAAGAAGAAGTTTTGGTATGAAAGTGGAAGAAAGGTATTGGAAAGGTTTTCTAGGTAGCAAAAAGCATGGGCAGGTGGATGTGAATCCAGCATGAAATGTGCTTGCCTTTGGAGGACTGGATGGGAAGTCATGGTTTCTTGAGAAAATCACGTTCAATAAAGAAAGAAGGAGAAGAAATGAGCAGCGTGAGTGTTTATTGGATATAACATGTGCTTATTAATTTGTACACATCAACTTATAAAATGTGCACCACATTCCTATGGAATTGGCATTATTGTCTGAGAAAAAGTATCTTACAGAATAGAACTCTGAGAACAAATTGTATTTTCTCCCCATCTAATTTCTAGGTATAAATCAAAGCCATGCCCCAATATAGATAATTCTGAATGCTGCATTCTTACTTGTTATCTTGCCTCTATATTTTCTATTGAGATTAAACATTTTTCACAATTATAACTTTTAACAGATGCATAATATTCCACCATGTGGTTATGCCATTATTTATTGAACAAACTCCAAATTATTAGGTAGTGGGCTTTCTCCCCAAGGTTTCATTATTTTAAATAATTCCACAGTAAAAATATTGCATACAAATTTTAAAATTAGTTTTTAATTTTTCCTTAAATAAATGACTCTAAATTGAATAAGTAAATCAACAGGCATACATAATTTTAAGACTTTACTTACATATTTTCTTGCTTCAAAGAAAAGTCATTTAGTTTACACTAGGAAAGCAATTTCAAAACCAAAAACAGTAAGACTGAGAAGCCAGTACCTAAAGGCTCTTCTGAGAATTCGGATTGCACCAGAGAAGTCAACACTCACTGGAGCAACACCTTATTCTGGCCCTGACCAATCCATTCTCACTTCCCCTGTTGCAGAATCAGTTTCAAAGCATGTATTGTGTCTAGACTGTTTATATTCAGCTTGCTGAAAAGAACGCCACAACATTCCTGTCCCCTAAAGTGAGTGGGAAGAGTCTTAATATATCACAGCCCCTTAAGTTCCCTCTCAAGCCAGCAGACAAATTCCTGAGTAATAATTCCAGTCTAGCTATCTTTTCTCACAATCTCACCATTACTCAACAGCATCCCAACCAATGCAAAATAATTGTCCCTATATTTTCTGTACATATAGGCATGCCACACTTCACTAATTTAAGGCCAAAGGATCAAAATAATAATTGTTTTACCCACCTGCATGTTTGCTGTATTTAACTCAGACTTTTGCAAGAATCTGACCAAACAAGGTGCAACCAGACCAAACTAGAAAGCCAGCTTGGTTAAATTTCTGTTCACCACAGGATTGCTGAATATGTGTGTGTTCACAGCAGCCCCCAAATGGCTTACCTCATTCAGTCTTGCCTTTTCAATCCAATTGGTCCAGTGAAAATGTTGACTTATCTGGAAAAGGGGAAATACAGGAGCATAATAAGTAGGACATAAAATAGAAAGATGTGTAATATAAAGCATGCGGTACTTTTTTCAGTACAAATAATAGAATCTCACTTCATATTTCGGGAAAATAACAAAAAGGCAATAAGAGAAAATCATGTTCTTATCAAGTGACTCAAAATCCCCTACAGAATTCAGACCCACGTTCAGTCTAGCCTTCAGAAATGACCTGGCAAAATGAAGCAAGAGTCATTTTAGAGTCGTTTAATCTCCAACTTCAATTTTCTTAATAAAAAGAGACACAGCAGTACCTTAGCTCGTTAGCTCAGGGAGGGGTCTGGCAAATGAATCCAGTCTAATTACAGAATGCCTGTGAGATAGCAAGTGCAACATGTGTATGATCTTCCACGATCTGACTTCTTCAAAGTTATAACCCACATGTTAATAAGCAACCAAAATTCATGCTGGCATGGAAGCAATGAGTCTAATCCTAAATCTGTAATCAGATACTTGGGCATAAGCAAGTTCCATAGCATGAAAGAATACTGAAAATATTTGGATGCATTAAAATTTATATATTTCAAAAATTGTAATAAGGTAGGTTTTCTTTATATAAAATTAATTATGATTTAAATTCTTTTCTATTTATAAAATAATTAAGAATATAACTCAATTTCACCAAAACCCTGTGATTCCTCTAAGATTTTAGAGCTCTATACCTCCAAATTATTTTAACTATTATGATTTAGTATAATGATTGTTTCATTTTAATATCCCAAGAATGTCAGACGTTAAGATACAAATTCACATTCATAAAGGTCAGACTAAAAAATCTTCTTTTATATGTGTTTTAATTATCAGGGTAAATATTTTCATTCAAATACACACAGTCCTAACATTACATTTCTGTCTTCAGTATCAATGCTTTTCCACGTTTTATTTAACAGTTCAAAGAAGACATTTTATGCTTTGCTAGTTATAAAATATATACGACAGTACTATTAGAAATCAATCTTCATTAGGATCATGTGAAAAAAACTGGCATAGAAACTTCCACTAGAAAGAGAAAGGGGATTCTTAGATTTGCAAAGGACATTATTTTAGTTATGATCCACCTAGGTTGGCTTTTTCTCAATACCCTAACATAATAATCCTAACTAAAAATGTTGATCACTAATCAGTGTATTTGATGGTGAGTCTTGAATTTACTAAATTAATCATCTAATTTCTTTTCCAGGTCCCAATTCACATTTACATGTAATCAAAAAGCAGACTTAAAGATATCATTTTAATTATTCATCTGATATGGTTTGGATCTGTGTTCCCACCTAAATCTCATGTTGAAATGTAAACCTTAATGCTGAAGGTGGGGCTTGGTGGGAGGTGTTTGGATCATGGGGCTGGTTTCTCATGATTTAACACTACCGCTGGTGCTGTCATTGTGATAGTAAGCGCTCCTGAGATCTGGTTGTTTAAAAGTGTGTGGCACCTCCCCGCTCTCCCTCTTCCTCCTGCTCAGACAAGATGAAGTAATGGCTCCTCCTTTGCCTTCTGTCACTAAGTTTCCTGAGGCTTCCCTGAAGCTGATGCTGCCATGATTCCTGTACAGCCCACAGAACTGTGAGCCAATTAAACCTCGTTTCTTAAACCTCCTATTACTTTATAGCAGTGTGAGAAAAAACAAATACAGAAAATTGGTACCAGGAGTTGTGTATTGCTATAAAGATACCTGAAAATGTGGAAGCACCTTTGGAATTGGGTAATGGGCAGAGGTTGGAAGAGTGTGGAGGGCTCAGAAGGTGACAGGAAGATAAGGGAAAATTTGGAACTTCTAGAGATTTGTTGAATGGTTGTAATCAAAATGCTAATAGCAAAGGCCAGGATGAGGAGGTCTCAGATGAAGATAAGGAACTTATTGGCAATGGAGCAAAGGTCACATTTGGCAAAGAGCTTATTTGGATTATGCCCCTGCCCTACAGATCTGTGAAACTTTGAACTTGAGAGTGATAATTTAGAGCAGGGATCCCTGACCCCTGAGCCACAGACAATTATCAGTCTATGTCCTGTTAAGAGAGGCAAGCTGGCAAGCAAGTGAAGCTTTATCTGTATTTACAGCCACTCCCCATTGCTCACATTACTGCCTGAGCTAGGCCTTCTGTCAGATCAGCAGTGGCATTCAATTCTCACAGGAGCATGAACCCTATTGTGAACTGTGCCTGTGAGGGATCTAGGTTGTCTGCTCCTTATGAGAATCTAATGTCTGACGATCTGTCACTGTCTCCTATTGCCCATGGATGGGACTATCTAGCTGCAGGAAAACAAGTTCAGTCCTCCCATTGATTCTACATTATGGTGAGCTGTATAATTCTTTCATTGTGTCTTACAATGTAATAATAATGGAAATAAAGTGCACAATAAATGTAATGTACTTGAATCACCCTGAAACCATCACACTCACTCCCAGTATGTGGAAAAACTGTCATCCACAAAACCAGTCCCTGGTGCCAAAAAGGTTGGGGACTGCTGATTTAGGGTATCTGGTAGAAGAAATGTCCAAGCAGCAAAGCATTCAATTTTTGACCTGGCTGCTTCTGATAGCCTATTTCATATGCATGAGCAAAGAAATTATGCAAAACTGGACCTTATATTTAATAGGAGGCCAGGTTCGGTGGCTCACACCTGTGATCCTAGCACTTTGGGAGGCTGAGGCCATCAGATCACCTGAGGTCAGGAGTTCAAGACTAACCTGGCCAACATGGTGAAACCCTGTCTCTACTAAAATACAAAAATTAGCCGGGCATGATGGTGGGTGCCTATAATCCCAACTACTCAGGAGGCTGAGATGGGAGAATCATTTCAACTCAAGAGACAGTAGTTGCAGTGAGCTGAGATCATGCTATTGCCCTTTGCCCTCCATTCTGGGTGGCTGAGAAAGACTCTGTCTCCAAAAAAAAAAAAGAAAGTGTTTCTGAATTGTAAAATATTATATAAATGTTTATTTCAAAACTACCTATTTTCAGTTAATATAAATGTGCCTGCCTGCATGTTTTCCTCCGTTCCTTGCTTCTTATTGGCATTAGGATACTATTAGCATTTGTTCAGCATTTACTTCAATGAGCATTACTAGGAAATGAGAGCATCAAATTCCAGCCTCCATGAATCTGGTTCCAAATTCCTGAGGGAAGATATCAATTAATTCTAACTTCAGGAACAGAAGACAGCTTCATGCAGAAGGTGACAATAAAGTTGGAAAGATGAGTAGATTTTTAGCAGACAGAAAAACTGCTGTGAATATAGTAGATTTTTAGTTAACATCTGTACAGTGAAAATCACCTTCAACAAGTCTGCATTTTACCAGGTGAACAGAATCCCTGGAATTTCTATCTTTGTGCTTAAAGATTTTTTTTAAAAGGCTGCATTGGACATGCATATTCTTTGTTCTATGAGCTTTGTACATAAATTATGACCCAAATTAATGAAAGATATAATCCAAACTCATGCAAATGCAAATGCCCTAGTTTTAGACAGCTGCAATGGTTATTTCTGTACATCTGGGAAACAGCTGTCAGGTCTCATCTATACACTGGTTTTTGTTTAACTTCAAATGAGTGTCAAGAATAAAAAAAAAAATAGGTGATTAGAAGATGGTACCCATGTCAGGAATACATAAGAGTTTCTAAGCCTTTCTTCCAGCTTCTAAATCACCATCGTCGTATGGCATTGGCATGATGGAACATTCTCACAGATTGCCTTTCCCCATCCAAGCCGTGAGGACGCCCAGGCTGGTTGGAAGGTGTAGCTTGTGTAATGATTCCAAAGGCACTCCTCTCCCATGATTACACAGAACAAGTAATGGGATAGTCATTTTCAAGGCCAGGCATAAGTGATTACTCACCAGGATGCAGAGGTTATGATAGGAAAGGCCCACGCTGATGCTGACAGTCAGAAGCAAGATGCAGGGCTTGACCCTTTACTGCAAGAAGCTGCAGAGACCATGCATCTGAGCCAGACAGCTGACGAGATGCCTTCTCCTTGGGATTCACACCACAACAACAGGCTAATAGATATATGCCATAAAGGCAGTGACCTTTGTGGTCAGAAACATTTTCTCACAGGAGAGAAAAAGGTGCCATACGCCCCTGTGTGCTACAGTTTCGACAGTGACTGACAGCATGGGCTGGCCACAGTCTCCAGGAAGCTGTATGCACAGACTTTTGCATTGTTACCCTTTGATTAACTTCTGACACACTTTGCAACATAAAACTCTTACAAGGAAATTGCTCTGTAATGCTGGCTGTAACATCTAGAAACTTTGCCAAGGAGAGCTAAAATGTACCCCAAAGCAGTATGGCCTGAAATAATATTCATGTGCGTGTATGTGTGTGGGGAACACACTTTGGGCTTTAAATTTTCAGACTCATAACGCTATTACTTAAGTGCAATATTTAGAAAAAGATTCTCACATGTTATAAGCATACGGCACATGAAGAGACTTAAACAATGTCAAGATGAAAATAAATAATGTATGAAGTCAGAGGCCTGAAGCAAATGTTAACTAATTTCAAAATGGGTCAAAATCACAACAATTAAGTCCCTGACATGTGAAGTCATTTTTTTCCTTCCTAAAACATTAACCAACTTGCTTCACTTCTTCTAGATTGATTTGTAGAGCATGAAAGGTCATTTTCGCGGCAGAGGGGGAATTTGGCTTCTACAAGTCATCCATAATGAAAGCCAATAAATTAGGTAAAGCTCCTGTTTACCTAAGCTGAAATATTGATGTCCAAGACCACATCGAATGCAAATCTCTACATTAATCATTTTTCTCCAGTTGGGAAATTCAGACCATGGTAACACATGCTTTGATAGACCTATACATCATAGTTACAGCAACATTAGACAGTGCCTCAGTGACAGAATACAAATATATTGCATTGAATTTCCTTCATTTTCCCCAGCCTGACTTTTATTTGTGTCTGCAAACTCTGCTCTGGGTGTGTGAGGTTTTGACCCGGGTTTGGGTCATATTTTTGGTCTAGAAAATAAGTGAAAATTGATAACAAGAATTTTCTTCGGTTGGTTACCTGCCAAGCAAATCTGGAGGAGGCTCGCATCTAGTTCATTAAGCATAGCACTTTGATGAGCACATACCCTGTGTTCAGTCTTCTCCCACTCCAACAGTAATATGGTCTGTGTTTCCCAGAGTGGGATTCATGAACCATCTGTGTCAGATCACCTGGGTGCTTGCTGGAAAATGCAGTTTCCTAGGCTTCATCATAATCAATCAGATTTTCTTAGGGTGGGGCCAGGGAATCTTGTACAAGATCCTCAGTTGTTTATTACACACACTGTTGTTTGATAACTGATATAGGCAGCTATCATCTGTAGGCTTCTAAAAACTACCCAGTCTTGCCACTTTTCTGCTGAAAGTCTTTCCTCTCCCAAATATGGTCCAAACCTCTACTTAGCCCTCTTTTCCTTCTCTAGAGGCATTTCTCACACAGTCTTAACTACTTTTAAGGTTATTCTCTCTATATGCAGAAGACTCTCAAATTACTGTTTCCAACAGTGATGTTCTATCTCAGCTTCCAATTCATATATGAAAATGCCTGTTGAAACTGTCCACCTGGCACTAGAAAGACAGTGTGGCCAAACTGAACTCATTCCTCTTTCATTGCTATCACACAGCCAGAGAGAAACCCTGATGCTCTCATTCATTCTTCTGTCTCCCTTTTATTTTCAACACGTACATCATTAAATAAATAGCCTGTATCATCTACTCATAGTCTCCATGATGGCTTATTCTCTTTTCTTTTCTACCCCTGTGCAAAGTCCAGGCCTTCCTCATTTCTCAGTTGTACCATTGTAACAGACATCTAAACTAGTGTTCCTGTCTTTTGTCTTGATCTTCTCAAATCAATCTTCTACATGGTGGCTGAACAGGTTTTCTAAAAATAAATCTGACTGAGTCACTTGTTTCCTTAACACTATGAGAACATTCCTCCTGCAGGACAAAATCTAGGTTTTCTGGCCTGACTCTCCTGCCCATTTCTAGTCTATCCATACTCGATTTTCATCAATCCTTACCTTAATTCTCCTTCAGTACAACCGTTTATAGTAACCTTATACCATGCCTTTCCTCCCATTTCCCTCTGCCTGGAGTACCCTTTTCTTGACTATTTTCACTCATATTATTACTCAATAATTATAATGATGTTTATAAATGTTATTTTATAACACAATTATCTAATATGAATACTTACTCTATGCCAACTATTGAGTTAAATTTTTCTTTTGATTCTCACAGGGATCAAAATGTGATAACCTACGTTAGTGGGCTTTTCAAGAAGCCTTCCTTCATCACTTTTTTAAGGCTTTCCTTCATCTCTAGTCTGACTACTTCTTACCTTATTACCACCAACACGCTCTGTGCTTACTTCAGCCAAAACATTTAGCCTAATATACTAAAATAGTATGTTTATATTCTCCACTCCCTTTTCATCACTAAATTACCTGATTCACAAGGGCAGAGCATGTCTTATTCAGATCTATTTTCAAACCATGTAGTCCCAGCTGCCCAAGTAACATTTTTTTAACTCAAGAGATCTGATTCACGGCCATAGAGAATATCACTGTGAGTGGCTCTTCTCAGCATATTAACTAAGAGACTTTTGATCTGAGACCTTGAACTTCAAGCGGAGAGGCAGGACCATGTTCATGTTTGTATCTCCCTATAGTGCCTAGTCCTGCATATTTTATATGATCAATGCTCAAAAGTGTTGGTACAAATTTAACTGCTACTATGTGGACTTCAGGAATATTAAAATGATGATCAGCTCTGCTAAAGTTTAGAAATATTGAGTACACAAAGTCACTGTTAAAAGCAAAATCATTAGGCACTCTAGCCTCATTTAAGCAGCATGATGTCAGAAGGGATATTCATTAAACATAATGGATTTGTGAGTGTCAGACAGAATAAATGTATGAACTCACAAAAAGGGCAAAGGGGAATGGATCCCTGTTGTGAGAAAAGGGCAAATGGCACCATGTAGAGCCAGAAACCCCAAGAATTAAGGGGCTCAATGGGATGGGTTTTTTTTTTTTTAACAACTGTTTAAATGTTTTTCAGTAATGGCATACTTTTGGTACATTTAATTATATCTGAATATGGTCATAAAATAGTATAATAATAATGAAATATTGCTCAACTTATAGAGTGAATAACTTGGCCCAAGTGTTGTATATAGCTCAATATATCTTCTAGGTATGTATTTTCTCCCATTTTATAGATGAAGAAGCTGAAGTTCAGAAGGGTTTAGTAACTTGCTCAAGATCATATTGCAATGTATTCGCATATGACAGTCTGTGTGTTGATTCATTTAACAAGCACTTGCTGAGCAATAACTGCCAGACATTGAACTAGAAACTAAACATACAGGGATAAGTCAGAAGTTCAAAGAGTTCTCAGTACTGTGATAGAATCACAAAAAGTAACACTTATGATACAGTGTGGCATGTACTCTGCGAGAGTGAGCCTATGAGGTCAATGCAGAGGGTCATGGGAACCTGGGAGAGAGGAAGCTAATCAGGCTTGGGATAAAAGCAAACAAACAAACTAACATGTAAACCATCAGGGAACACTTCCCAAAAAGGCATGAAAAGTCTGGCTGTATGAGGCAAGAACCACAGTTTAGATGGAGGGAATGACACATGCCACTGACTCAGAAGTCTTCCGTGTCCTATATTTCTCATCACTGCTATCACCAGAATGTGTTTGAGAAGGTAATGGCAGATCATCTTGATTTTACACTCTCAAAGTGGACACCTTGAGAGATGGTGTTCAATGAGGATGAAAAGTATGAGTATGCCATGGAAGAGTGCTTACAATTTGTCCTACAGATGCAAATGGTACCCTTTAGTGATTGTGCAGGGCATAACCCGTACATTGTAAATAACAGCCCTGTTCCAAGCATTGTGCTTGGTCCTTAACGTATCTAATCTGATTTATTCTTCATGATGATTCTAAAAGTTGGTTTGCTTGCCTTCATTGTATGGATAAGGATACTAATACCCCAGCAGTTTAAATGACTGTCCAAACATCATACGCAGAACAAATAAAAGAGCCAGAATCTTAATCTAGATGTCTATGCCTCCAAAGTCCTTGATCTATCTGCTAGAAAATCAGGAATAAGGACAAAATTCTATTTTACCTCTTTGGTGAGCTCTTCTCTGGCATCATAGATGGGTACTTCCCCCTGACTTCCCAGTCTAGTTCTCACAAGAGACAAGATAAACTGCTGCTTCTATATTAGCTTCTGTAAGAGTACCAGCCTGTCTGGGCCCTATTTTCATTAATCTTTATGATTTTCCCTGATTTGATTCTTTCTTTTACCCTAATTTCCTTCCCAGTCTAGCTAAAAAAAAGACCATTCCTTTTGATGACATATGCTAGTAGGTTTGTTCTCATTATGATTGTGTCTATTAAACTGTTCCAATATTAATCTAGGTCATAGAAGACTAACAGAAATCCCCCCATGAATGTAATATTTCTTAAGTACTATATGTTACCGTATTTATAAGAGCCCAGGCAGAGCCAGCAATGGGAACTCTAAGCTTATAGTAATAAAATAGGAGGGATGATGCATATCAGAAGCACAGGTTTCCTTTGAACACATTTCTATCTCACTTTCAGGACTGTGGAGTTGTTAAGTTTAATTTTATGACCACTATCATGTTGTAAAACTTGTTGGTCTTTGCTGTATCCTCAGACGTGAGGCCTCACCCATCCCTCTCTTTTCATGTTATTTGAATTCTAGATGTGGGTTAAAATCCCAGAAGCGGTAAGCTTTCTGTTCTGAGCATACTGTGCATTAATCTACTACACATCAAAGTCTATTAATTTTGAATAGTGCTATCAATTATACTGCATGACAGAGAGATAACTATGTTATCAACTTTGAAGAAGTGTCTTTAAGAAACCTATATAGCCTTATCAAGACTCTAATGCTGATGGATAACCCCCTTCTCAAAAATCACAATTTGATTGCATTTTCTTTTACAGGAGCTTCAAAATGCAAGCCAATACAATACTTCTGAGGCTTGTGTCACCTATCCGCTTAGACAATTAATGAGCTTATCATTACTCTTCTGATAAAAATAAGACCATTCCACTTTGGGCTTTTAAATATACCTACTTTCCACGTATGAAATCTATAGAAAGGCAATGTTAGCACCTAAACCAGGCCTTGTGACTTTCCCAAGATTTATTTATCAGGTGCCACTGAGAAATGGCTCTTTTCATTTTTTAAGAAAATCCCATTTGACTCTGTCTCATCCTCCCATGCTCTGTCTACCCCAATTATATTGACAATCTGGTCTTTTCTTCCTAGCCTTCCTTCAGGACAACTTCTAGTTTTTGTTCTTCCCACAAAAACTCTAGTATCAAAGAATAAATCCACTTTTATGTTAAGCTTCAGGCCTCTTAAATAATCTCTCTTAGATCAATGATAAATAAAGACGAGGAAACAGCTCAAAACCCTCCCCTGACTTCCCAACTTACTAAAAATAAAATGGGATTTTTTGCCAGGCATGCCTTACAAGCTGCTCACTCATTCATTCAGGCAATAAGCATATGTTGGGTACACACTCCATACCAAGCACTATTCTAGGTGACTACTGATAAGACCAAAGCATTGTAATTCCCCTGTATTTAATATATGAGAAGGAAAATACCAAGGAACAAATACTTACATGATATGACTGTAGATAATGAAGTGGGATAGAGAAACATGAAGCAGGGTGAAGGTAGGGTGATGGAAAAGAAGAAAGGATGGTAAGGGTTTCTGGGGCTAAGCAAGTCAGGTAAGACCCCTTTCAGGAGGTGATGTTGAAACAGAGATCCAAACGAATATCTAGGGAAAGCTTTTTAAGTCATGTGGACGCCATGTGTTCAGATGTAGGCCTGGAATACATTTGGCAAGTTCAAGAGACAGAAGGAGTCCAAGGTGCTTAGAGAGGAGTAGGTGAGTGAGGTTACTGTTGGAAAGGGGTTAGATCAAGCAGGCATGAGTGTGATGGGAAACCAGTGGCTACTTTCAGTTACTCCTAATCTGTCTTCAGTCCTGAGGACAGATGAAGCAAAAAATTCCTTTTACTGACCACAAGTCTCAATATTTCAGGGAAATAATTCTACTAGCATGTCAATAAAAATGGATTTTTATGTCTTCTCAATATATCTTTAGGCTGAAGCAAATAAACTTTATGCTTTAGAAAAATATTTAGCGATATTACATCAGGGAAATGCAAATTAAAACCACAATGAGACACTATCTTACCACAGATAGAATGTCCTTTATTAAAAAGTCAAAAAATAGATGTTGGCACAGATGTGGTGAAAAGAGAATACTTATACACTGTTTCTGGGAATGTAAATTAGCACAACCTCTCTGGAAAACAGCAGGAATACTTCTCAAATAACTAAAAGTACATCTACTATGTTATCCTGCAATCTCACTACTGAGGACGCAAAGGAAAAGAATTCATTATGTAAAAAGAACACTAGTATGTGTATATACATTACAGCACAATTCACGATAGCAAAGATATGGAATCAACTGAAGTGCCCATCAATTGATGAGTAGATAAAAGAAAAAGGTATATATATTTCATTTAGTATAGACTATTATCACTAAATTTTTTTAATTATTGCTCTAACCATAGTACCATATACATGGAGTACTATTAAATACATAAAAATGAATGAAAAATGTCTTTTGCAGCAACTTGGATAGAATTGGAGGTCATAATCCTAAGTAAAGTAACCTAAGAATGGGAAAACAGATATGGGTAGACAAAGGCATACAGCGTGGTATAAAGGACACTGGAGACCCAGAAAAGGGGAAGGTTGGATGGGGGTGAGGGATGAAAAAATACCTATTGGATACAATGTATACTACTCTAGTGACAGGTACATTAAAATCCCAGACTTCACCACTGGACAATGCATCCATGTAACCAAGACCCACTTGTACCCCAAAAGCTATTAAAATTTAAAACAGACAAAAAGATTTTTAAAAAGGAAAATTAAAGGACACATATGTTTTACGGAATAGTCTCAGGGCCTTCTTGCATCATGAAAACCAACCACAGTACCAAAAAGTGCTTCATAAAATAAAATATTCAGTTGATGTGTTCAGAAAATAAAAATGGACTTGCACACAGTACAGTTAGAACAATAATTTAAAAAAGAAAAATGTTTAGTGATATTAGAACATACTTACAAAATTATATTTCCCATGAAAAGCAAAGAACAACACAAAGTAGTTGGTCCCATTTATCTTAAAAATTATATATTTATAGGCTGGTGCAGTGGCTCATGCCTGTAATCCCAGCACTTTAGGAGGCCGAGGCAGGCGGATCACAATGTCAGGAGATGGAGACTATCCTGGCTAACACAGTGAAACCCTGTCTCTACTAAAAATACAAAAAATTAGCCGGGCGTGGTGCTGGGTGCCTGTAGTCCCAGCTACTCGGGAGGCTGAGGCAGGAGAATGGGGTGAACCCGGGAGGTGGAGCTTGCAGTGAGCCAACATCATGCCACTGCACTCCAGCCTGGGGGACAGAGTGACACTCTGTCTCCAAAAAAAAAAGATTAAAAAATTATATATTTATATATTCGCATGTGTGTAATTTATACATAATACTTATTTTTGATCGCATATTTATATATTTCATGAAATATATATATGAAAAACCTCACAAAATTATGCACTATAATAGTTGAAGTAATTTTACAGATGGTAGAGTTATAGAGGATATTATTCTATTTTTTATTATTTTTAATTTTACTATATTTTCCAAATTTCCCACAACATGCCTTTTTCATTATAAAAGTTATAATAAACTATGACTTCTATTATTTAAAAAGCTACAAAACTGAAGATCTTTTTAAAATTACTCTAATTTGTAGATCTTTATGAAAATGTGGAGGAAGACTCATTGTTTAGAATTGTTACTCAATTATGTCTGCATCATAGTACTACTATTAATTAACAGTATGATATTAGATATATTGCTTATCTTCTCTGGGTTAGTTTTACCATCTAGTAATGTGAAAAAGTAATGCCTATGTCTTAGACTCACTATGAGAAATAGTGCTCACTTCAGCAGCACATATACTGAAATTGGAATGGTACAAAGAAGATTAGCTTGACCCCCACACAAGGTTGATATGCAAATTCATGAAGCGTTAAAAAAATTAAATAAAAAAAAGAAAAGAAAGAATTTTTATGATAAATAAAATGATTGAAAGCAAGAAACTTGCAGAAATATCTTTGTTATACTATCTTAGAGGGCAGGGATTATACAAGTATTTATAAAATAGCAGATTTTTAACAGAGTAGCTTCAGCTAAATTAGAAAAGGTTTTGATTGCAAACTCTAAAGAAGTCTCTATCAATATATAATCAGAGAATAGTAAATTACTATTTTGAAACTGACTTTGAGGCATCTCTTCTATCATTAATTCCAGTCTTCCTTTTCCATCAGTGAATGTCCAACTTTTCCCTGCACACTTTTAACAATGGGACTCTCATTCATTTGGCAGTATTAGGATAGAACTCACTATTAGCTTTTTTTTTTTTCCCCTCTGTTAAGCCAAAAACCACTTATCTGTTCCTTTCACTCTACATCCTGCTTCTTTCTTCAGGATCTAGATAAAATAGGCCTGATCCAACAGTCACAAGATAACATTTTCAGTTTCTAAAAACAGCTATCATTTCCCCTCTCTACTAATCCAGATTATTATTCATTTTTTCCCCAGCTAATCCTTGGAAAATAAGGTTGCTAAGCCCCTCACTTTCCCCTGGAGCACACACACTATATACTTTTGAAATTGTGGAATTTAAGCCTGAATACAGTTTCAACCAAGTTTCACTAGCATAAAACACAGGATTCCACCTGCCTAGCTGTCTTAATTGATTTTAAAATCATTTAACGTTGTAGGAGTCCTGTCATTGGTTGTCTTAAATGAACTTTCAACATGGTACACTGAAAAGGTATTGGCCTCGAAACTCAGAGATGTAGGGTCTAGTACAGTGCCTGGCACATAGTAAGCACAGTAGTCCCCACTTATTCATGTGGGATGCATTGCAAGACTCCCAGTGGATGCTTGAAACCATGGATAGTACAGAACCCTAGGTATACTATGTTTGTTCCTATACATACATACCCATGATAATATTTAACTTGTAAACTAGGCACAGTGAGAGATTAATAACAATAGTAATAAAATAGAACAACTATAATAATATACCGTCATAAAAGTTACGTGAAACCGGTCTCTCTCTTGAAATATCTTATCATATTATACTCACATTTCTTGAGCCTACATGTTGAGTTGAAGGGAGATGAATTACATAGGCACTGTGATGTAGCTATAGGCTACTACTGACCTGACAACACATCAGAAGGAAAATCACCTGCTTGGGGTGATTCTGGGTCCTCAATCCATGTAGATGTCGATAGTTGGATGTCAGGAGCAGACAATGTTGATGAGTAATGGGTGAATGGGTAGCATACATATGGATATGTTGAAGAAAGGGATGATCCGTGTCCAGGGTGGGATGCAGCAGGACAGCGGGGGATTTCATCATGCTACTCAGAATGGCTTGCAATCTAAGACTTATAAATTGTAGATTTCTGGAATTTTTCATTTATTATTTTTGGACTGCAGTTGACCTCAGGTAACTAAAACCACAAAAAGCAGAAACACAGATATGGGGGATCTATTTTCAACAAATGATGGCTGTTATTTTCATAATTACCACTGTAATTATTTAAAAACGCTTAAGATATTTTAGATTTGTAATCACTAAGCCCTATTTTCCTGAACCTGTGTAACACATTTGGTTTTTAGAAATCTGGGTAGAACGTTCATCTTTGTTAACTGTATTTTATGAGAATTAAATTGTTTTATCATAGTAACCCTGTTAAAAGCTTTTTGGATTGTGATTCAGTGTGAAACTGTATGTGCTTTCCCTTCCAGATCTCTGTCACCTGTGCATGTGATGAGCTGTCCACTATATCTTCAGTCAAGCCACAGATAAAAATGTTGACTGAAGCAAGTTCAAAGTCTGAGGCACATGTGTTGCGCATCACCCAATGTGAGGAAGAAAGAAACTGCTTATAGCCGTGTATACCTGTGTCGTTTGAGAAATGGCAGACTAAGCCATTTTTAGTCATTTAATTTTTAACCCTCTGGGTCGCTACATTTACCTGAAGTGCATTTAACGTTGTAGAATCTAAGACCATTTGAAAATTGTCATTGGCATTAGTTCTTGTTTTTTTTTTAAATTTAGACTGAATCACAACTCAAACTTGTGAACTCTATTGGTATATCTGAGCAGTATAATTAGTGAATTTCAGTTAATTTTTAAAGACTTACTCTGTTCTAGGCCCTAAGCCAGAGCCTGAAGAAGTTCACAGTCTAGTGAAATACACAAATATATAGATATATCGTCGTATGTAAGTTGTCAAGTATTAAAACAGAGGCATTCGTGACTGTTTCTAAAGTGTCATAACCAAATTCCTGGCCACATAATTAAAAACATTTTAGAGCTGGCAAATATTTTATAGATTATCAAATCTAATCTTTTAATTATATCCAGAAACTGGCTCAAAAAAGGGAACCAACTTGGCCGAGCGCAGTGGCTCACGCCTGTAATCCCAACACTTTGGGAGGCTGAGGCGGGCGGATCACGAGATCAGGAGATCGAGACCATCCTGACTAACACGGTGAAACCCCCTCTCTACTAAAAATACAAAAAAATTAGCCAGGCATGGTGGCGGGTGCCTGTAGTCCCAGCTACTCTGGAGGCTGAGGCAGGAGAATGGCGTGAACCCAGGAGGCAGAGCTTGCAGTGAACCGAGATCACGCCACTGCACTCTAGCCTGGTGGACAGAGCAGGACTCGGTCTCAAAAAAAAAAAAAAAAAAAAAGAAAAGAAAAGAAAAGAAAAAGAAAGAAAAGAGAACCAACTTGCCCAAGTTCACATAGCTAACTGATGGACAAGAACTCAGACGTTTGAGTGCCTATAGAAATGTCCTTCCCCTATCCTCCCCTTGACAATGTCCTCCTGCACAAACAAATATGTACATTTGTTTATACGTAATGGTAGACTATCCCAAGAGTCATCTTTCTGAAGAATCTTATAATCCAGGATTGAAGGTATGGATACAGAATAAATGAGAAATGTGTATTCTTTTGAGTCTTTATCCCTGAATATATCTAAGGAATTAAATGTACATGCTCATGCACAATTAAATTCCCTCACATTCCAATATTAGCTTGTCATTATTTGTTTTTTCTACCCCTCCTCCATGGAATATAGGGAAGTACAAGAACACCTTATTAATTAAGGATTAATGCTCATTCGTTTTTAATTAATTCATCCCACAAATATTTATTGACTTATCACTATGTGAAAGCTCATTTTGAAACCAGAAAAATTCCCTGGTCCCCTTTTCAGGGCATGCGATGAGGGTGTGGCTTGCTTCTTCAGTGCCCCACTGCTCAAACCTCTAGGGGAGCATACAGACGGGCAGGCTGTGGAGCTCCCACCCCACGGAAGTGTCTGGAGGTGAATGTTTACAGCTGAGGCCCCAGTGGGCGTGGGTTACAGGGTGCTAACTTAGTTTAGCCATCTATAGGCAGCTTGTGTTAACCAGCTCAATTACACCCTCTACATTGTTACAAAGACAGAGGACTTTCTTTATCCTGGGTTCTTGCCTTGGTGTTCCAGAAGAATCAGATCACACGTAGGCTTGGAGAATGAGTTCAAGGTTTTACTGAGTGGAGGTAGCTCTCAACAGATGGGGGAAGCCAGAAGGGGATGGAGTGGGTCAGGCCGCTTAACAGCCTGGGCTCTTCTCCGACTCCCGCAACCAAACTCTGCCTCGTTCTGTATCTGGAATTGGTGGGTTCTTGGTCTCACTGACTTCAAGAATGAAGCCGCAGATCCTCGCAGTGAGTGTTACAGTTCTTAAAGATGGTGTGTCCAGAGTTTTTTCCTTCAGACGTTCAGATGTGTCCGGAGTTTCTTTCTTCTGGTGGGTTCATGGTCTCGCTGGCTTCAGGAGTGAAGCTGCAGACCTTCACAGTGAGTGTTGCAGCTCTTAAAGGCAGCACGTCTGGAGTTGTTTTTTCCTCCCGTCCAGAGTTGTTCGTCCCTCCTGGTGGGTTCGTGGTCTCGCTGGCTTCAGGAGTGAAGCTGCAGACCTTGGCAGTGAGTGTCACAGCTCACAAAGGCGGTGTGGACACAAAGAGTGAGCAGCAGCAAGATTTATTGCAAAGAGCGAAAGAATAAAGCTTCCACAGCATGGAAGGGGACCTGAGCAGGTTGCCGCTGCTGGCTCAGGCAGCCTGCTTTTATTCCCTTATCTGACCCCACCCACATCCTGCTGATTGGCCCATTTTACAGAGAGCTGATTGGTCCATTTTGACAGGGTGCTGATTGGTGTGTTTACAATCCCTGAGCTAGACACAGAGTGCTGACTGGTGTATTTACAATCCTCTAGCTAGACGTAAAAGTTCTCCAAGTCCCCACTAGATTAGCTAGACACAGAGCATTGATTGGTGTGTTTACAAACCTTGAGCTAGACACAGAGTGCTGATTGGTGTGTTTACAAACCTTGAGCTAGACACAGAGTGCTGATTGGTAAGTTTACAAACCTTGAGCTAGACAGAGTGCTGATTGGTGCATTTACAATCCTTTAGCTAGACATAAAACTTCTCCAAGTCCACATCAGATTAGCAAGATATGAAGTGCCAATTGGTGCATCCATGAACTCCGAGCTAGACCCAGAGTGCTGATTGGTGCATATACAATCCTCCGGCTAGACATAAAAGTTCTCCAACTCCCCAACCAACTCAGGAGCTCAGCTGGTTTCACCTAGTGGATCCTGCGCCAGGGCCACGGGTGGAGCTGCCCACCAGTCTCCTTGGCTGGTTGATGGGACCCGGTGCACAGACCAGGGGGCGTGCCCGTCAGGGAGGCTCAGGCCACACTGGAACCCACCGCGGGGCAGCGGGGTGAGGGGGCGGGGGCTTGGGCATGGTGGGCTGCAGGTCACCAGCCCTGCCCTGTGGGGAGGTGGCTGAGGCCTGGCGAGAATTCAAGAGCGGTACGGGTAGGCAAGCAGTGCTGGGGGGCCTGACACCCCCCCTCCCACAGCTGCTGGCCTGGGTGCTAAGCCCCTCACTGCCTGGGCCTGCAGCATCAGCCAGCCACTCCGAGTGTGGGGCCCACCTGAGCCCACACCCACCGGGAACTCACGCTGGCCCATGAGGGCCGGGCACAGTCCCAGTTCCCGCCCGCGCCTCTCCCTCCAGACCTCCCCTCAAGCAGAGGGAGCCGGCTCCAGCTTCAGCCAGCCCAGAGAGGGGCTCCCACAGCACAGCAGTGGGCTGAAGGGCTCCTCAAGTGTGGCCAGAGCAGACACCAAGGCTGAGGAGGTGTGTAGAGCAAGCAAGGGCTGCTCACATTGTCAACTCTCAGTTCCACCTGTCGATGGGCTGCCTGTGTGCCGGCATCTGTCCTGTGCTCTTCTGCCAGCATGCTCCCCTCAATATCCTCTCAATGTCCAGCCTCTCAATGTCCATCCTCTCAATGTCAAGAATATTTGCTTCACTAATACTTTAACACAATAAACTATTAGCGAAGCAAATATTTATTGGATCTTAGTGTCTGAAAGAAAGTGAAATATGTGGTTTTCATAATATTTTCTGATTTGGCACTCTCAACTCCTCTGAGAAGTTGATATTCTAATTGCCCACTAGTGATTATAGCCGAAAACCTGAGGTTGCTAATGCTGAATAATTTATCTCAGGTCATACAAGTAAATGAAGGAGCTAGCATTTGAATGCAAGTCTTTGTGACTTCAAAGCCTATGCTGTTTCCACAGAACTTTCACAATGTTCTGGAATCAAAGGGTGGTGACAACCATCAGTGTCTAAAATGGGTGAGGAAAGCTTGGAAGGAGTGAGTTCGTCACTGAATTCAATAGTTTGCATTTGTTTAAGTTTAACCTGTATGATAAAAACAGATTTTTTTTTTTATAAATTGGAATATAAACGTGCACTTTCCTCAAGTATCTCTAAGTGCAAGATTCTGCACTAAAGCTGTGAAATTCTGCAATTGATCATTTTAAGAAGCTATTATTCACTATTGCTGTTAATGAGAATGATTTTTTACTTCCTTTTCTGAAGCTTCTCTTTCTGTATTTTCAACACGGGCAGTGATACACAAAGTCATTTACTATACATTTTTTTTTTTTTTTCCCCACTGTGGATGGTTCTGGCACTGAGTTTATCTCCTGTTAAGCACATTTCTTCTTGGCCATGAAGATGAGCCAAATTGCCTTAGCTATTTGGTCTTACCCATGGTGCAACACTTGCCAGAAGTTTCTCCAGGGAAATTATGCAGCTCTAAGCAGCTCCAGATCTTTTAGCCCCAAGTTTCCTCAAAATAACCTGGACCTTTTCCACACTCTTCAGTTCCACCTCACTGGTCCCTGGACGAGTTGTGTAAGGTTTTTGAATGACCTTGATCCACCCTAATTTGAAATCACCATCGGTATCAGAAGGAAAAGCTGACAAGGGATTATTCCCAAGTAGGACAGATCAACTCTAAACTGACACAGGCCCCGTAGGAAGGGCCCAATCTTCTGTTTTTCTTACTGGGTGGCATTTTCACTTATGATGGGGAAAAGAGTTCTGTCAAGAATAGACATCCCCCTGACTCTTTCTTAGAAGAGGTCAGAGACGAAAAAGCAGGAGACAGACTCCTAATCTTTTATTTACTTCCCCAAAAGCGAATTTGCAGTATAGACAGGAGACTAAAATGGCAAGGACTTCAGTTAACAGTGCAGCACCAGGCAGTGGGGATAAAATAGTAAATAGGATGCACAGAGTCCTTCACTCCCAAAATCAGTAGTTAAGCACGATTTCAATAAACTTATTTGTCTAAAGTAGTGCACATACCAGGAAAGGGGAAAGGAGTACTAGGGGAGCTGAGAATGGGACTCAAACCCAAGCCCACAGAGCTGGGCAAAGTTCTGACTTCAAATACCTACGTCTACTTGTCCTCAGAGATTATATATTTTATTTTTAATCTAATAGGCATGTATGTAATAGTCGGTATATGCCATGCTCTATTATAAGAGCTTTAGAAACATTCAGCCAGGCACGGTGGTTCACACCTGTAATCCCAGCTCTTTGGGAGACCGAGGTGGGCAGATCACAAGGTCAGGAGTTCGAGACCAGCCTGGCCAACATAGTGAAACCCCATCTCTACTAAAAATACAAAAAATTAGCTGGGGGTGGTGGCGGGTGCCTGTAATCCCAGCTACTCGGGAGGCTGAGGCGGGAGAATCGCTTGAACCCAGGAGGCGGAGGTTGCAGCGAGCCGAGATGGCGCCACTGCACACCAGCCAGGGTGATAGTGTGAGACTCTGTCTCAAAAAAAAAAAAATTCATTTAATCTTCATATTAAACCTATGAAATAGATACTATCATCCCTGGTCCCGTTATATGGATGAGGAAACTGAGGCACAGGTAATTTGAGTAACCTGCTCAAGGTCACACAACTAGGAAGTGGCAGAGCTGGGTTTTGAATCCAGAGGCCATGCTCTTATTCCTAAAATAGGAACCTATCAATAAATCCTTTAAAAGGAAAAGTTCCTATGACCTGGTCAGGGGTGGCATGGGAAAGGAAGACTTGGAAAGACTATTTGCATTCTGCAGTGCTGAAGAAGTACAAGAGGAGGGCATCACTCATTCTCTGGTCTTTGTCTTTAGGAAAATGAGGACCCCAAGAAACTGCTGGAGCCACAGATATGGCCTGGGCCATGTGGTGCAAAAGCCTGTGTGGGCTCCTGCCAAGACACCAAAATAGCTTATTCATATTGAAATTTTAGTCTAATCCAGGCCCATCATAGACCTTGGATAGTGCCAATTTCTAAAGAAGAGAACATGTAAATAGTCCTTTCCCATCTTAAAAGTAATTTTTGCAGATAGTAGCTTCTCTTGCCACACTTCTCCTCTACATGCAGAGAGAGGATTGATGACAAAGACCCCTCTCTGACAGAGAAGTCCCAAACTACCCTCACACTGCCAGCCTTTCAGAGGAAATGAGAGAGAGAGCAGCTTGTCAAACCAGAGACAGAATATCCTTTTTGTTACCTACTTCCCGAATCCAAAAATAACTAGGCTCCCCAATAGCCAAGAAACTTGAAGAACAGAGACAGGAAAAGAGGAAAATGCATCAATTTCATGAACTAGAAAACACTAAAAATTCAGTCAAGGATTACCATACCGAAATAAAATCTCCATGGCCCTTCAATCACCAAACCATCTCTACAGCAGACTGCCCTTTCAAATATTTGTTTTGTATTTTTCTTTCATTTTCCTCGCCCTCATTACCCAGAAAATGGAAACAGGTGAAATACTACTTGCATGACCTTGAAAAAGTGTCCCACACTCTTTGAGTCTCCGTCTTCTTGTCTGTAAAATGTGAATAATCTGACCCCACAGGGTAGCGCTAACTGATGGAAGCACCTGGCACAGGGCCTGTTTCATAAGGAATGCTCAATATAGGCTTCTTCTTATTTATTTATTTATTTATTTATTTATTTATTTATTTATTTAGGCGGAGTCTTGCTCTGTTGCCATGTTGGAGTGTAATGGCGCAATCTCGGCTCACTGCAACCTCCATCTCCCGGGTTCAAGTGATTCTCCAGCCTCAGCCTCCCGAGTAGCTGGGACTACAGGCGCATGCCACCACGCTCAGCTAACTTTTTTGTATTTTTAGTGGAGACGGGGTTTCACCATGTTGGCCAGGATAGTCTCGATCTCTTGACCTCGTGATCCCCCCGCCTTGGCCTCCCAAAGTGCTGGGATTACAGGCATGAGCCACCACACCCAGCCGGCTTCTCCTTTTTATTAACAAAACCAGCTTTTGAGCACTTGCTTATCTTCCTAGCTAGCTTTGTGATATTGCATATGTCATTTAACTTAGCTAAACCTTCATTGCCATCCATAAAAATCAGTGTAAAGAAATGAAAGGATTTATCATTCTGACAACCAGAATTTCTATGAGGAAGGAGGCTGTGTTTGTATTTAAAAACAAAACACTTTGATGATTTCTGGTGTTAGCTAATTGGCATCATGGCTTCCAACAAGAGAGACAAAATGCTGTCTATGGGACAACTAAACTTGAAATAGAGAAATAAAGAAAATACTTGATGAGAGAAGAAGGGGAGGAGGGACAAGAAAAGACAGCCTAATGGGGTTAAAGGTTTGTGAAGCTCTGCAGTGGTGGGATAGCTGAGGATGTTGTAAGAGCAAGGTTTCTTACTATTCTGTTTGAAGTTGTTTACGTTGCTTGGACTTAAAGCTTTCTCTGTTTCACCACTACATCTTATAGATAGTCTAATAAGGATATTTGTTAGGAATGTTAAACTTAAGGAATTTGAAGAACCTGAGTTCCAAGTGTAGGTCAACAAAGATGACCCAGGACAGAGCAGGTGCCCAGACATGTAGGTGGTCATGAAAGCAGAACCTTGGATACATCCAGAGAAGTCCTGGCTGTCCACAGGCCCGGGCAGATGAGAAGGGAATCTAAAGCCCATGTTACCTAGATTTTTCAGAGGCAAGGAAGATTTCAGCTGAGAGTACAGTTACCGGAGGATAATCATATGAACTTAGCAGGTAAATGACTTCACATCTATCTCAAGTTATATGGCCGCATAAGTGCTCTCCCTCTCTCTATTCCCTCCTT
The DNA here is from genome assembly GCF_028885655.2 of Pongo abelii. Lineage (NCBI taxonomy): Eukaryota > Metazoa > Chordata > Mammalia > Primates > Hominidae > Pongo > Pongo abelii. The sequence continues at coordinate 82,624,789 of NC_071994.2, forward strand.
CCATTCTTTGTTTCTTGCTGTCTTTATATCTTGCTTTTAATAAAAATGCTGTAGTTTTACTTTGGAGTGCATATTTCTATGTTGTAGTCCAACCCACATTATTCCAAAGGGGAAATATTAGCTCATCTGTTCCAACTGCAGTATCTTTCAATCTCCAGAAAGCATATATGTTTTTTCTTTTAAACCACATCATCCAGTGAATATTTATCTATGTAAAAGTGATTCATTATTACCTTTCATTTTTACTATCCACCATCTTATTGTTCATTACTATCTAGAGGCTGGTTTCTCACTTTTGTCCTTGGATTTGCAATTTTTATTGCCACTGCAGACTACTTTTCATATCTCCTTTTACAGTTTCTGTGTTTCTCCATAACCATCCCTCTGTGTTCCATGATCAAGTAAAGTGGCAGTCACTAAATTATTGGGAATTCTCTATAGCTTCCCATCATTGGTGATGTTGGACCATATAATCTGCTCACTCTTTTCAGTGAGCCATATATTGAAAAAGATATATGGGTATTAACACTTCAGTGTCTGGCGGATTTAGAGATCAACTTCCTGTTTATTATCAACTATTATCTGTGTTGATTCTGTAATTCTCCTTTTCTTTTTGCCTCTAGTTCTACACAATTGTGTTGCTTAGTTTCTTGTGTCATTGCAAAGCTGTTCCTTCATCTCGATTGTCAATACCTAGATTTCAGGTCCTCTGCAACCCTCTCTTCTTTCATTTAATAAACTCATTTGGTTAGTTCCCACTGCACAAGAAAACAAATTTCAGGCACCCTGGAATTTCTCATGGACTCTTCTCTAAAATATTCACCTTGGGCCGGGCACGGTGGCTCACGCCTGTAATCCCAGCATTTTGGGAGGCCAAGGCAGGTAGATCATGAGGTCAGGAGATCGAGACCATCCTGGCTAACACGGTGAAACCCCGTTTCTACTAAAAGTACAAAAAATTAGCTGGGCGTGGGCATGGTGGTGGGCACCTGTAGTCCCAGCTACTCGGGAGGCTGAGGCAGGAGAATGGCGTGAACCCAGGAGGCGGCGCGTGCAGTGAGCAGAGACTGCGCCACTGCACTCCAGCCTGAGCAACAGTGCAAGACTCTGTCTCAAAAATAATAATAATAAAATAAAATACTCACCTTGGCCAAATTCTCTGCCACCAGTCCCTACTTTTTCCCCATCGTACATCAAAGTTGTAAATAGTTGATTAATGATACTCTTCAATTTGGGAACATTATCAGTTATTATCAATGGTCCACAAAAGTCCTTCCCTTATTTTATATATTTATGTATTTTCTCTTTCACAATGTGTTATTCTCACTTGTTTGCATGTGTTCATACAGTCGTTTCTGCTGTAATGCTTGTTATGCAACTGTGAATTTGTTTCCATGCCATTGACAGAGCAAACAATTTGAGTATAATGTAAAATTTATGTTGTGTGGAATTCTGTCCAGGAGAAACACTAGGTGAATTTAAAAAACTGTACTCCAGTGACTGGAGCACCAAAGAAACATAAACATACAAAAAGCATACATATACACACTCCTCAAATGTGTACTAGCCACCTCGATTCCCTGTCTGTTTTAGGAGCCATACAAATAAACATCTGGCACTACAACTGAATGAAAGTTTTCATATATACATATTGTAACATATATGTACTTTAACTACTTAACATATATAATTGTGCTGCAGTTTTTATTAGATTTCAAACTTTTTAATGTCACTGGAAAATATTCTTTGTTCCCCAAACACATTGTTTTCACAAGTACAGTGTTTTCTACTACATGCTTTTGCATACCAATGTGATTTTTAGAAAAGAATAGGTTGCTTTAAGAAGAAATGACTATTGGTTTATACACACATATATTTAATTTATAAAAGTTAAATTATGTATAAATGTCATTCTGTTTCCTGCTGGGTTTTTTTTTAATCTAAGTACTATGCTTTCGGATCCTTCAATGTTGTTATTTATGGTTTCTAACCACTACATATCACTCTTCTATATTTTACTCATCTACTCTCCCATGGGTAGACACCCACTCAAGTTATTTTCAAATTTCTGCTACTAAATAACATTAAAATAAAATTAAAAAAAAAACCTGTGCAAACCTTCTTCTGGCTCTACATAATAACTTTCTTTGGAATAAATACTCAGAAGTGGAATTGCCAGATCATAAAGTAAGGAAACCTTTACTTTTCCTAAAGAGTGCCAGCATGGTCTCAAAAAGGTATATGCTATCAAAATACCAATAATATTCTTCCCAACAGTAGAAAAAAAGTATTAAAATTTGTATAAAACCACAACGGACCCCAAATAACCAAAGCAATAGTGAGCAAAAAGAACAAAACTATAGGCATCAGATTGCCTGACTTCAAAATATACTACAAAGCTATAGTAACCCAAACTACATGATATTGGTAGGAAAACAGATACAAAGACCAATTAAATGGAATAGGGAGTCCAGAAATAAATTCATCTATTTACGGCCAACTGATTTTTGACAAAAGCACAAAGGACATACACTTGGGAAAAGACACCCTCATTAATGAATGGTGCTGGGAATACTAGATATCCATATGTGAAAGAATGAAACCAGACCCCTATCTTTCACCATATACAAAAGTCAACTCAAGATGGATTAAAACTTAAACATAAGACCTGAAACTATAAAATTACTAGAGGAAAACTGAGGGGAAATGGTCTAGAACTTTGGTATAGGCAGAGATTTTATGGTCCAGCCTTCAAAAGCACAGGCAACAAAACCAAGAAAAGACAAATGGAACTATATCAAACTGAAAACAGCTCCTACACAACAAAGGAAACAATCAACAGTGTTAAGATACAGTCTGTAGAATGGAAAAAAAAGTTTGCAAAGTATTCCTCCAACAAGGTACTAATATCTAGACCATACAAGGAACACAAACAACTCAACAGCAAAAAAAAAAGTCACTTAAAAATGGGCAAAGTATCCGAACAGAAATTTCTCAAAAGAAGATACGCAAATAGCCAGCAGGTATATGAAAAATGTTCAAATTCACTGATCATCAAGAAAATGCAAATCAAAACCACAATGAAATATCATCTCACTGCATTTAGAATAGCTATTATCAAAAAGACAAAAAATAAATGCTGGCAAGGAAGCAAAGAAAAGGGAACTCTTACACACTGTTAGTGGGAATGTGGATTCATACATCCATTATGAAAAATACTAGGGAGCTTTCTTAAAAAACTAAAATTAAAACTACCATATGATCCAGCAATCCTACTACTAAGTATTTATCCAAAGGGAAATCAGTGTATCAAAGGGACATCTGCACCCCCATGTTTACTGCACCACTATTCACAATAGCCAATATATGAAACCACCCTAAGTGTCCAACAATGGATAAATAAGAAAATGTGTTATATATACATAATGGAATACTATCCAGTTATTTAAAAAGAACAAAATCCTGTCATTTGCAGCAATGTGGTTAGAAGTGGAGCTCAATAATTTAAGCGGAATAAGCCAGACAAAGACAAATATCATATGTTCCTACTTATATGTGGGAGCTAAGAAAGTTGACCTCAGGCTGGCACCCTGGCTCACACCTGTAATCCCAACACTTTGGGAGGCCAAGGCAGGTGGATCACCTGAGGTTAGGAGTTCGAGACCAGCCTGGCCAACATGGTGAAACCCTGTCTCTACTAAAAATTAAAAATTTAGCCGGGTACGGTGACACGTGCCTGTAGTCCCAGCTACTCAGGAGGCTGAGGCAGGACAACCTCTCAAACCTGGGAGGCAGAGGTTGTGGTGAGCTGAGATCATGCCACTGCACTCTAGCCTGAGCAACAGAGTGAGACTCCATCTCAGGAAAAAAAAAAAAAAAAAAAGAACTTTGATCTCATGGAGATAGAGAGTACAATGACAGTTACTAGAGCCTGGGAAGCAGTGGGGGTGAAGAGAGATTGCTTAATGGATAAAAACATACAATTACATAGAAGGAATGAGTCTAGTGTTCAGTAGTACAGTAGGATGACTACAGTTAACAATAATTTATTGTATATTTCCAAATAGCTGGAAAATCTGAAATGTTCTCAGTATTAAAAATGATAAACATTTGAGGCAAAGGATATCCTAACTACTCTGATTTAATAATTACATATTGTATGCAAGTATCAAAATATCACATATAATCCATAAATATGTACATTATGTTTTGGTAAAAAATAAGGCACCCACTAGTCTAACAATGCAAAAGCATGCTTATATCTCCAGCTTTACCCAACACTCAAGGTTCTTAGCATTCTAATTTTTGCCACCTAATGTACATTCCCTTCTGCCATTTCTTCTTGTTTTCATATCCAGTTTCAGATCACCTGTGATTCTTTTGACTCTGCCTTACTCCTGAGGCTCAGTCCCCAGTGATATTTCTTCAGCTCTGACATTCACATTTTTTTTTTCTGCATGTTCCACACCCATCCTATGGTTATACTATATTCCTCAATAAATATCCCATCAGTTCTATCAAGCCCCAGCTGCCTGTTCACTCATTCAGCATAGACTCTCATATCTAATTCTGCCATCTTATTTATTCTTTCTGCTCTAAGCAAAATTTGGATACTACCACATGCCTGTCCAAGCTCCCTGAACTTTCCTAACTATTTAAGTATAAATAATTCCCTTCTTCCACAAAACCTGACACACATTCATTACTTTTATTCCCCCTTGTTTCTTTATTAATAGTATTTGTTCACATATTTCTTTTACTAAGCGGATTCTGAGCTATTTGAGGGTAGGGCATTTGTCTTTGATTCATCTTTATTTCTTCCACATTTAGTAGGCTCTCAAAAACTCTTCCCTGAGTGACTGAATGAGCAAAAATGAGTAAATCAAATGTTATTTTGTATTAAGTGCCCTTAAGTAATCAAAGTTTGCAACATCCAATATATTAGTCACAATTTAAAACTCTTTATTAACATAGAACAAAAAATAAGATGAGATAATTTTTAATTAAAAAACTGTATCTTAAAACCAATTCATGAAGGAGATTGATTATTTGTCACCTTTTTATTCTAAGAAAGTGATGTTTTATTAATTAGCCTCTCTGGTCTATAACCCTTTTCTATAGTTATCATTCTGCATATCAGTAAAGCTGGGATTTGCTAAAATGAAATATAATTGATAATCAACTCAGAAGCTAATTCTCATATCATTCTCAAGTGAATTCCATTTGACTCAATTTATCCTTTTCTTCCTCAGAGTCTCTGAGATAACTTTATTAAATATTAATATAGAAGTGAGGAAGGATTATGGCTATGCATTATATGTTACTCTAAAAGTGTTTGTGTAATTGGGGGCAGGGTGCTAAAACTGGGACTGTCCTGGTTTTAGTGCTAAGCGTCCTGTATCCCAGAAATCTCTTCAGTCCTAGGAAAATTGATGGTCATCTTAAGTCTCATGCTCTTTATTTATTGCAATTTCCTAAGCAGGCATTCAAGATCTCCTCTGCTTTAACTATGACTCTCTTTTCTGTTGTATTTTCAGCAGCTCTTCTTGTAATCTACTTTCTAGGCAAACTGAACCATAGCCTGATCTTTACACATGGAGTGGTTCCCTTGCCTGCTGTAGTACAAGTTCAAATTATATGGATTTGGATAAAATGTTATTTTTCCCACCACATATATTCTTCTACCTATAGATTTGTCCTACTATGAGTTTGGCTTATATTGCTAATCTGTTCTGCCTTGCATGACAGTATCTTACATACGGGTTATCGCTTTGTTTCAAAGAAGAAAGTGACATTAAACATGTAATTGCAAAACGTTAGTTCAGGCTCTGCTTCTGTTTGTGTTATATCATTTATTTTATATATTAATAAATGTCCAAGTAAATGCACTGAGGCCATTCATGCATGAGTTTACATTCTATTTCTTCCTTTTACAGTCTTGGGTGAGTCATCTAAACTCAGGAGCATGAATTTCTCCATCTTTGAAATGGACATAAAACATTTTGCTTATAGACATATTAAACAGCTTAACATATATGGCATATCAGCAAACTTTTCTGTAAAGGGACGGATAGTAAATATTTTTGACTTTGTCACCTACGTTATTTGATTCGAAAATATTCAATATCCCTAGTAGTGTAAAAGTAGCAATAGATAATACATAAGCAAAGGAGATTAGTTTGTTGCAATATATTTTTATTTACAAAAAACAGCCTGTGGGACAGATTTGGCTTATGGTCCACAGTTTGTCAATTCCTGATGTATATTAAGTACTTAATAAGTAAAAGCCACTACTATCAGGACCTAATGTGTCTTTCCTTACTGAGTGTTTTGATTTTGTAAGCCTAGTACAAATTAAGCTCAAACTAATCTAACATCTGGCAATCATATTTGGAGGTTTAATTTATGTTCGTCCCGTAAGTTCTCCCATACAAATAGTACAGGAAAATTATATGAGCCAATATAGTGAATCTATTCCTGCCAGGGCTAGGATGCTGAAGTTTGAGAATTTTAATATCTCATTCTCTTTTTCCTGCTTAACTGTAATGAGTGAAGCCCCCAATATTTTAACTTCAACCTTATCTAATATCTAAAATAATTATAATCTAGTCATGAAGCATGCTAGAGACTCTAAGTGGGTCTGAAATTAAAAAGTCCCCATAAACTCACTGTCCTGAGGCAAAGTCTGAGAACTCAAGTCTTTCAAGACTTTCTCTAAGATATACTAATTTCTCTAAGATACACTAATTCCTCCAAAATTCACTGTCTTTGTATTTTGATTATCTCTATAGCTTGCCAGATAATTTCACGGATTCCAATAATCCAGTAGATTTCCCTTTTGGCTGTGAGTTAGAATCACCTGGAAAGATTCAAGAAAGGAATTTTTCTTAAACCAGCCTCAAAAAGCAGTGACCATAACAAAAGGACAAAGTAGACTTTAGCAAAATTGAAAACTTCTTTCATTAAAAGATATTATGAATAAAATGAATTAAAAAGCTATAGATCGGGAGAAAATGTTTACAAAACATACATCTGACTAAGGACTGGTAACCAGAACATGTATAAAATTTTGACACAAAGAACCTTTTACGACTTAATAGTAAAAAGATAAGCAACCCAATCAAAAGTGAGCAAACATTTTAAAAGTTACTTCACAGAAGATATGTAAATGGTGCATAAGTATATTAAAAAGTATCTAAATAACTGTGGAGTGACCTGCTCTTGCCATGGGCCTCTGGGATTCTAGCCACAGGGAACCACATGACCCCAGTGGACATTTGTGTTGGCAGGGGGATCTTCCTAGACAGTTGTCAGACAGAACCCAAATCCTCATGAAGCCCAGAAGGTTTGGCGCAGGGGCAGCTGCAGTGAAAAACAGCTGTGGGTGCTCATCTCCCAAGGCTCTATGTATTCCTCTAGGTGTCTTTCAACTTTATTAATGACAAGACCTGGAGAGAGGGGGATATTTTTCCCTTGTAAAATGAGTGAGTCTAATCTGCACGTCCCCTTGTCTGTGGGCCCCTTCCAGGGTACCATCTTGGCCACCCAGCTCATAGTGCAGTTTCAGCTGCCCCCTCAGAGTGTTTTTGCTGATGACCCCTACCAGAGTGATTGTGCCAGTGGGCCCCTCTCACCACCCTTCTAGGGTGAATTTGTCTAGAGCCCCACCTCACCCTACTAAAGTGCTTTTGCCAATGGCCCCCAATGGAATGCTATCGCCAGCAGACTGGGAGCACCTTGCTTGGCCCCTCCAGCACAGCCAGCGCTTGACTTCAAGGGACCAGAGAAAAAAGCCATGGGCCCCAGCCCCCCAGGGTAACACTATGCAGCACAGGAGTGCCAAACTGAGCCTTTGCCCTCTGAAAGCATCCAGAAACGAAGCCAATCAACTAAACCCAATGTATATCACAGTCAAACCCTCAGGAGCATTAAAGAACATAAAAACAAAAATCCTCATTCACAGGACAGCAATGCCAAAAGGTAAAGGAACATTAGCCCACATAGATTTAAACAAACAAACAAACAAATAAACAACAAAAAAGCAAGAATTCTGGCAACTCTAAAATCTTACCTCCAAAGAATCAAACTAGCTCCCCAGTAATGGTTCTTAACCAAATCAAAATGGCCAAAAAGACAGACGTAGAATTCAGAAGCTGGATGGCAAGGAAGCTCAACAAATTACAGAAGAAGGCTGAAACTCAGTCTAAGGAAAACAGTAAAACAATTGCTGAAAGAGTTGAAAGACAAAGTTAAAGGAAAAAATCCTGAGCCCCCAAAATCCTAAGCTAACGGGAAAATTCAAGCTGGGAACTGCTTAGAGCAAACCTGCCTTCCATTCTATTCAAAGTCATCCCATATACAATCAAGTCTACTAACAACCACCTAACAATGCCATGACCCAGACAAATACTCACATATCAATATTTCCCTTGAATGTAAATGGACTAAACACCCCACTTAAAAGGCATACAGTGGCAAGAGGAATACAAAAGCAAGACCCAATTGTTTATTGTCTTAAAGAGACCTGTCTCACATGCAATGACACCCATAGGCTTAGAGTAAAGGGTTAGAGAAAGATCAGGCAAACAGAAAACAAAAAGAGCAAGGATTGCTGGTCTTAGACAAAACAGACCAACAACAATCAAAAAGAACAATGAAGGGTATTATGTAATGATAAACGGTGCAATTCGACAAGAAGACTTAGCTATCCTAATTACATAAGCACCCAGATTCATAAAACAAGTTCTTAGAGACCTATGAAGAGACTTTGATAACCATAAAACAATAGTGGGAGACTTTAACACCACACTGACAGAGTTAGACAGATCATCAAGGCATATAACTAACAAAGATATTCATTTCTTAAACTCAGCAATTGACCAAATGTACCTAATAGTCATCTATAGAACAAGAATACTCCACTCAACAACAGCAGAATACCCATTCTTCTCATCTACATGTGGCACATACTCTAAAATTGACCACATTCTCAGCAATGAAGCAAGTCACAATAGATTTTAAAAAATCAAAATCATACAAACCATATTCTCAGACCACAGCACAATAAAAACAGAAATCAATTCTAAGAATATCTCTCTAAACCACACAATTACATAGAAAGTAAACCACCTGCTCCTGAATGACTTTTGGGTAAATAATGAAATTAAGACAGAAACTTAAAAACTCCTCTGAAACTAATGGAAACACAGACAACACAGTAAAGCAGATCTCCGGGTCACAGCTAAAGCAGTGTAAAGAGGCAAGTATGTAGCACTAAATACATCAAGAAGTCAAAAAGATCTCAAATTGAAAACCTAAAATTACACCTAGAGGAACTAGATAAACAAAAGCACATCAAATCAAAAGCTAGCAAAAAAATTAAATGCAATAAAATCAGAGCTGCACTGAACAAAATTGCGATGCAAAAAGTCCACATAAAAAATCAACAAAACTGGCCAGGCGCGGTGGCTCACGCCTATAATCCCAGCACTTTGGGAGGCCGAGGTGGGCAGATCATGAGGTCAGGGGATGGAGACCATCCTGGCTAACATGGTGAAACCCTGTCTCTACTAAAAATACAAAAAAAATTAGCCGGGCGTGGTGGCAGGCGCCTGTAGTCCCAGCTACTCGGGAGGCTGAGGCAGGAGAATGGCATGAACCCGGGAGGCGGAGCTTGCAGTGAGCCAAGATCGCGCCACTGCACTCCAGGCTGGGTGACAGAGCAAGACTCTGTCTCAGAAAAAAAAAAAAAAAAAAAAAAAAAATTCAACAAAACCAACAGTTGGTTATTCAAAAGAATAAACAAGATTGATAGACCACTAGCTAGATTAATAAAGGAAAAAAGAAAGAAGATCCAAATAAACACAATCAGAAATGAAAAAGGTGGCATTAATACACAGAAACACACAAAAAATCCTCAGAGATTTTTACAAACATCTATATGCACACAAACTAGAAAACCTAGAAAAAAAATGGATAAATTCCTGGAAATATACCACCTCTCAAGGTTGAACCAAGAAGAAAATGAAATCCTGAACAGACCAATAACAAGTTGCAAAATGGAATCAGTAATAAAAAACCTAGCAACCAGAAGAAGCCCTGGATGAGACAGATTCACAGCCACATTCTACCAGATATACAAAGTAGTACTTATCGTACTAAAATTATTTTGCAAAAAAATTAAGGAGGAGGAACTCCTCCCAACTGATTCTACAAAGCCAGCACCTTATGATGAAAAAACTTGGAAGAGACACAATGAAAAAAGAAAAATTCAGAGAACATCCCTGAACATAGATGCAAAAATCCTTAACAAAATAATAGGAAATCATATCCAGCAGCACATCAAAAAGTTAACCCACCATGAACAAGTAAGGTTTATTCCTGGAATACAAGGTTGCTTCAACATATGCAAGCCAAAAAACAATTAAAAACAAAACCACATGATTCTATCAATAGATGCAGAAATGGCTTCTGATGAAATGTAATGTCCCTTCATGTTAAAAACCCTCAAACTAGGCATTGAAGAAACATGCCTCAAAATAGTAAGAGCCATCAGGCCGGGTGCAGTGGCTCATGCTTGTAATCTCAGCACTTTGGGAGGCTGAGGTGGGTGGATCACAAGGTCAGGAGATGGAGGCCAGCCTGGCACACATGGTGAAAACCCATCTCTACTAGAAATACAAAAATTAGCTGGGTCTGCTGGTGCGTGCTTGTAATCCCATCTACTAATGAGGCTGAGGCAGAAGAATGGGAGGCGGAGGTAGCAGTGAGCCAAGATCTCTCCATTGCACTCCAGCCTGGACAACAGAGCCAGACTCCATCTCAAAAAGAAAATAATAATAATAAGAGCCATCTGTGATGAATACACAGCCAACATCATACTGAATGAGCAAAAGCTGAAAGTGTTCCCCTTGAGAACTGGAGCAATACAAGGATGCACACTCTCATTAGCCCTATTCAACATAGTACTGGTAGTCTTAGCCAGAGCAAACAGGCAAAAGAAAGAAAGACATCCAAATAGGAAGAGAGGAAGGCAAAGACATCCAAATAGGAAGAGAAAATCTCTCTGATAGGATTTTATACCTAGAAAACTCCATAGATTCTGCCTAAAGTCTCCTAGCACTGATAAATAACTTCAGCAAAGTCCCAGGATACAAAATCAGTTTACAAAAATTATCATCATTTTTATACACCAATAATGTCCAAGTTGAGAGTCAAATCAAGAACACAATTATATTTACAATAGCCACAAAAAGAATAAAAGACCTAGGAATACCGCTAAACAAGGAGGTAAAATATCTCTACAGCAAAAACCACAAAACGCTGCTGAAATAAACCAGAGATGACACAAACAAATGGAAAAACATTCTATGCTCACGGATTGAAAGAATCAATATTGTTAAAATGACTATACTGCCCAAAGCAATTTATGTATTCAATGCTATTCCTATGGAACTACCAATGTTATTCTTCACGAAATTAGAAACAACTATTTTAAAATTCATATGAAATAAAAAAGAGCCTAAATAGCCAAACCAATTCTAAGAAAAGCGAACAAATCCAGAAGCATCACATTACATGAAAAAAACTATAATACAAACCTACAGCAGCCAAAACAGCATGATACTGGTACACAGACACATAGACCAATGTAACAGAATAGAGAATCCAGAAATAAAGCCACACACCTACGACTAACTGATCTTCAGCAAAGTCGACAATGACAGGCAATGGGGAAAGGACTCCATATTCAATAAATGGTGCTGGGAAAACTGGCTAGTCCTTTACACAAAATTGAAACTGGACCTTTTCCTTTCATCATATACAAAAATAAACTCAAGATGTATTAAGGACTTAAATGTAAGACCTAAAACTATAAAAACCCTAGACAAAAAACTAGGAAATACCATTCTGGACACCTGTCTTGGCGAAGAATTTATAACTTAGTCACCAAAAGCAATTGCAACAAAAACAAAAATTGACCAGTGGGACTTAATTAAACTAAAGATCATCATCACATGAAAAGAAACTATCAACAGAATAAGCAGACAACCTGCAGAATGGGAGAAAATATTCCCAAAGTATGCATCTGACAAAGGTCTAATATCCAGAATCTATAAAGAACTTCAGCAATTCAGGGAGCAAAAATCGAACAACTCAGTTTAAAATAAAATGTGCAAAGCATACGAACAGACACTTCTCAAAAGAAGACATAAATACAGCCAACAAATATATGAAAAACTGCTCAATATCAATAATCATTAGAAAAATGCAAATCAAAACCGCAATGAGAAACCATCTCACACTGGTCAGAATGGCTATCATTAAAAAGTCAGAAAATAACGATGTTGGCAAGGTTATGGAGGAAAGGGAATGCCTATATACTACTGATGGGAATGTAAATTAGTTTAAACACTGTGGAAAACAGTTCGGAGATTTCTCAAAGGACTTAAAGCTAATATACCATTTGACCCAGCAATCCCACCGCTGGTTATATACTTGAAGGAAAATAAATTATTCTACCAAAAAGACACATGCACACATATGTCCATTACAGTACTATTCACAATAGCAAAGATAACGGAGTATACCTAGATATCCATCAATGGTGGAATGGATAAAGAAAATGTGGTACATGTATACCATGGAATACTAGGCAGCCATTTAAATGAGAAATCATGTCCTTTGAAGCAATATAGATGCAACTGGAGGCCATTATCCTAGATGAATTAATGCAAAAAAAATCAAATGCTGAATGTTCTCGTTTATAAATGGGAGTTAAACATTGAGTACTCATGGACACAAAGATGGGAAGAACAGACCAAACATAAACCTCTCCCATGATTAGCAATCCACCCCTAAGAAAATGAAAACATGACCACAAAAGAATGACTCTAGTAGGTTTAGTTATAATAGTCAAACACTAGAAACAGTCAAGATGCCCATTAAAAAGAGAATTGATAAATTCTCCTTTTATGTAATAAAATCCTACTGAGCAATAAAAAGGAAAAATACTATTATAAGCAACAAGATGGATACATTTCAAAAACATGCAAAATGCAAAGTGTCTTGCATAAAAGAGTACAGAGTATTGGATCCCATGTGTATGAAGTTTTCAAAAAGGCAACAACTAATCTGTGGTGCAAAAAAAAATTAGAATAATTATTGCCTCCAGGGAGTAGAGGCAGGGAATTGACTTGAGGAGGGCAAGAAGAGACTTTCTGAAGTCCTGGTAATATTCTTTTTTTTTTGCTAGATGTTTGAATTACGGAGATAAATTCATTTGTTAAAACTCAGCAAATTAACGCTTATGATTTCTGTGTTTCATTGTATGTAAATTTTATATCAAAAGGAAAAATCCCGTAAATAAGACTGAACACTTGTTAATGATATACAAGCTGATTATTCATGGGGAAGGACTCTAGTGGCTTAGGTTTATATTAAAATACATCAGAGACAGAATGGATTACTAGATGGATGGAGAGATGACTAGATGGATAGATGTGACAACAAAAGTATAGCAAACTTTTAAATGTATAATCTAGAGGAGAAATACATAGATATCACATTAATAGTCTTTTAACTTCGCTGTTTAATTTTTTTCATAATAAAATGGTTCCACCCAAGGATAGTGATTTAATTGTTTTGAGGATAGGGCCTAAACATTTTTTATAAAGCTTTTCATGTGTAGTCAGATTTAAGAACAATTGCCATGATATTTTCCAATTCTACCCCAGGGAATGGGAACCATTTCCTGCATATATTAACTCAGAGTTCAGAGGATTTTTCTCTAAACTTGACAAGCCATTTATAAACACAGTGCTGCCACCCCTCTGACATTGAGTTTTGCTGCTGCACGTGGACCATACCACTCTGCCTAATATGCATCACTATACCACCTATTATATGAATTAAGCTCAAACTAACTAAGCCCCCTAATATCTCCTTAGGAATCAACACTACTGCTGTACCACTCCACTTTGCCTTCCTTTTTAAAAAAATTTTTATTTTATTTTTTACCTGTCATAGCCTCTTTTCTACTGCTTGTTGCACCAAGTCCCCAGGATAATGACAGCATCTTCTGTTTGAGTTACAGAAGACAAAATTAAGGCATCCAGTCACAAGATTGGATGAGCAAATATACAAGTAATATCTTACTTAACTGTGTCTAAGTTGTTCTGTCTCTTACCATTGTTTCCGTTTCTTACCATCTTCACAATCAAGTACAAAATCTTTTTGGTGTGACACTAATTATAATCTGGCAACTATTTACTTCTCCAGTCTCATCTTGTACACTGACCTCCTTCATTGACAATGAGTTATCCCTCATAAGGGATACACACAACGTGATAACAACATTAAAAGAATTACAACTAATATTTCTTGAGCACTTACTATAAGCTAAATAAAGCACTATTCTAAATATTCAATGGGTTATATCTTTTTCTGCTTAAAGCCTTGCAAGGATATTTGGATAGACTGAAACTTAAACTCCTCACAAGACCTCTAAAGCCATACATGAACCAGACCCCCTCTGATCCCTCTTCTTTGAATTATTTTTTCTTGGTTATTCCATCTTAACCAGTCTGGACCACTTACTTCTCCTTGGATAGTACAGGTATTACCTCAGGCATGGCCCAGACTTTTGCTGCTCCCCTCAACCACCTCATGCTGGGAGGGCTCTTGGCCAGATATGCATATGGCCAACTCTTTCACCTCCTCTGAGTCTTCACTTCTAACTCACCTTCTCAAGAAGTCTCTCCCAGATGGCTTTATTTAATTTGCAGTTCCCCTTCCCCACTGCCCCATGCTGCTGATCTCCATACTCTCTTATACTTAGTTTTTATCTTTTTTCAATAGTGCTTATTTTCTTCTAATATTTTATATAATTAACTTATTAACAATGCTTACAGTTTATTGTTTCTATTCCCCTGGCAATCATAAATTCTACAAAGCAGTGCTGGTTTGTCCAAGGAGGTATTTCAAATGCCTCAGACAATATCAGTATCTAGTAGATGCTCGGTAATATGCATTGAAGAAAATAATGCATTATTCCTCACAATCTTC
This sequence comes from Pongo abelii, assembly GCF_028885655.2. Classification (NCBI taxonomy): domain Eukaryota; kingdom Metazoa; phylum Chordata; class Mammalia; order Primates; family Hominidae; genus Pongo; species Pongo abelii. The sequence goes on from NC_071994.2 coordinate 82,639,855, forward strand.
ATAAGACAAGTAACTATCACCTTTCCCTAATGAAAAATTACATGACAGAAAGATTCCATAACTAGATTTGTTGCCCAGCTTACCTGTGGTAGATCCAGGACTTCAAGACAGGCAGACTCTTAACTTCTACACTTGATTACCCTATATGGCCTGCCTTTGTTCATGCTTTGCCATGTTTGTCTGGCTCTCTGGTTCTTTCACTAGATTTTAGTTTCTTGAGGGCAAGTTACCTCTATATAACCTACCTCAGTGACCTACCAGGTACTGGGGAAGTAAATATTCAATGTTTACTAAATTAAATAGCAAGTTACAACTGGGAAAATCTGATGAAGTAGAAAGACTTTGAAGCAAGTTAGACATAAGTCAAAATCATACTTTGGGTATTTATTTGTTATATGCTGCTCAAAATATTGCTTAACCTCTCCGAGCCTCACCTTCCTCATTTACACCATGGGCCTGATATTACCTCCTATGAAGATTATGCACATAAGATAGGATTCACGTATTATGTTTATTTTCATGTCAAGTAATTAGAATACATTTTGTTCCATTTGCCCTGGGTTCTAAGTCAAAGGCTGGGAAACTTTTTCTGTAAAAAGCCAGATAGCAGGCCAGGTGCGGTGACTCATGCCTGTAATCCCAGCACTTTGGGAGGCCAAGCCAGGTGGATCACGAGGTCAGGAGTTTGAGACCAGCCTGACCAACTGGTGATACCCCTTCTCTACTAAAAATACAAAAATTAGCTGGGCGTGGTGGCAGGTGCCTGTAATCCCAGCTACTCTGGAGGCTGAGGCAGGAGAACTGCTTGAACCTTGGGAGGCGGAGGCTGCAGTGAGCCGAGATCACACCACTGAACTCCAGCATCGGTGACAAAGCAAGACTCCGTCTCAAGAGGAAAAAAAAAAACCCAGATAGCAAATATTTTAGGCTTTACAGACTGTACAATTTCTGTTGCAATGATTCAGCCCTGCTGTTGTAGTGTGAAAGTAGCTATAAACAATACATAAATAAGTGGATATGGCTGTGTTCCAATAGACCTTCTCAAAAATGGTGCATGCCTGATTTTGCCTGGGGGCCATGGTTTGCAAATCCCTGTTCTAAAGCATGACACCTGGGGTCATTAGCTAGAAGAAAGTTTTATCTAAAACTACTGGATTAAACATTTTACTATTGTTTATCATGTATTTATCCCTGGACACTGATTTCTTGTGTTGTAATTATAAATACTAATAATAGAAATGGGACAATTACAATTATCTTTGCAAAGAGTTTTACATACTCAAAATGTGCATCCAGTTCAGCCTTACATGTCAGGTGCTGAGCAGCACTTTAAAGATGTTTACCAGTATGAGCAGAATGGTTCATATTGAGTCCTTTTAAAATAGCCTCATGACCGCCAATGCTGACTTCTGGAGCTGAACCAGGCTAACCTGCCTTTCCCGTTCTTGTTTCTGTGTGCTGCTACATCACGTGACTTGTCTATGTACTGAATTTAAATCTTGTTTCCAATACTCCTATAATCCTCTCTTTACCTGACTTGGTTGTTCATCCCAACATCTTGTTACTGACCTTGGCCTGACTGTTTCTCTAGTCGTCGAGTCCTAGATATCCCAAGGCCTTTTTCATAAATAGCTACCCCCTGTCCAGCATATCTTGTCACTTAGCAAGCTCGACAGCGACAGCACTACTCCCGGGCTGTGAATTCCTTTTAGATCCTTATTCGTTTTAGGGTTAATTGAACTCCTTTGCCTTATATATAAGGCTCTGTGGGACTTGGCTCTAGTCATATTCTCAAAACTCCACAATATAGTCAGGCCCCTTTCACATGCCTTGTGGTTTTACACTTCTGTGCCTGCTATTCTCTCTGCGACACACTTTCCTTGTTTGGATATTTGGCAAACTTCTACTAATCCTTCAAAATAGGGGATCGCTGAATCCTGCCTTGATTTTTCCCATAAAGGTTCCCCTTTCCAACCAATACCACTCCTGTACTCTGATCCCTAATCTCAGCAGCAGCAATCAGCCCCAGGAAACCAAACCAAAAGCTCTGCAGCAATTAACCCAGAATGGATAGGATTTGTTCAATGACTATAGCTTACCTTATTTTTGCTCCCACCTCAGGACCAACCAGAAAAAGCCAATATGCTCCCCAAACCAATTACAGGGGACGCCCTGCTTCTAGTTAGCACAACTGCAGCTTCTTCATGCCAACCACCTCCAATCAAAGCATACTTGAACCCTTCTCTTCTGTTCACTATGATGTTTTCCACTCCCCTGCCTACCTTTGAGTTTCCGCTAACACAGTGATCATGGCTGATTCCCTTGCTTTAGGAAGCTCTGATAAAATAAGTGACAAAACAAGCTCTGCCTGTTCTCACGTAGGTGTCTTCTTTTATTCCCACAATCCCTAGCACCAAGCATTATTAATATGTTCAATCTGCCCACACTGATGGGAAGAACATCAGAATAGGCAGTCAGACTAAGTTTGGAAGCGTTCTGTGGTGAAGTCTTTCTCTAAAACTTTCAGTATGCTTAACCTAGGGACCAATCAGATCACAGGTCCGGTAGGATGTCTCATGAGCTAAATGGGAGCAATGGACCAATGGAAATGGATATGTAGTAAAGCAAAGAGTAAGAGATACAGAGAAGAGAGCTGTAAAGTTCCTGGGAAAGTCTTAAACATCCCTGTACTTTTGCTATTATCACTGACCTTCTGATCTGCAAGGATGAATCAACTTATATAAAGGGCCTAGAGTGGGACAGATGTTTTAGTGTTTTTTAAATAAAGGAATAAACCCTCAAACGTGAAAAGGATATGCATATTTGCACTTACTCTCATCTGGCTTTTTTCCTTTATTCTGCAATACAAAGCAATTTCACTTTAAGTTCTCTGTAATATATTTTATAAGACAATACCAAGGAAGCTTAATCTATTTTACACATGGAAGGGCAACAGAAAAGACTGATCATGATATGAGGAATAGGTGTGCCCCCAGGAGCATTACACCCAGCCATCAGTGCACACCAGTACATCTCTGATACCTGAAATTAATCTCACAGCAGTGAGAAAGCTTAGTCATACAGGCTGTGCTTCCTGCTGAAAGTAAAACCAACAAACTTAACACACACGCAGGAGGTTGCCTTTGAATCTTAAGAACCATTATTGTTATCTGCCATAAGTATGCCATAAGAACATTGCCTCTCTCATTTATTGCGTTGAAAAACCTTAATATTTTTCCTCATTTCTAGTGTGGCATTAAATATCAATTGTACCTATTTTGGCAGTGGATCATATTAGTTTAGGGAATGTGCTATGGAGCTGGAAACATGAATTCAATACCTCGTTCTAATCCTCAAATAAAGGACATGTTACTTATGAAACCTTTAGTGTCATAATCTGTATAATGGGTATAATGACATCAATCTCTTAGGGAATATTGTGAGAATAATATTAGATAATATGTGAAAAACATTTAGTGTGCTATAAGATAAATAGGATTCTTATTTCATTACTATATACTCTATGCATGTGACTATACATGTATGACCATGTATACATTTACTATGTATACATGATATATATTTTAACATTTAGATTAGGCTTCTTCAAATTAACAGTTATGCTGTAAGATCTTCATGAATCTCAAAGGTACCTACATACCATATACAACATACCAGATGTAGTAAATTGAACTATGAATGTGTATGGCAATACATTTTAAAACCACCATACCATTAATCAATAAGGATGTTTGGCAGACAACTGGGCTCACTAACTACCAAAGTAACCACTCTGCACACCAGCTTCACAGTACGGACAATTCACACTTCTACTTCAGGGAAATAAAACCTATTACTGTTCTCAGTGCTTTTTGATGTCACTATGGAATACTCAAATATGTAATTATTGGGTCCATGGACAGTAATGATTCATGATTTATTTTATATTGCACACAACATTGTCTCTTTCTTCCTTTTCCTGAGGTTCTGACAGCCTGACTACAATGTCGTCAATGCTTCCTCTCAGAACTAATTCAAATCTCACCTCTGCCACAAAGACTTTTCTTTATTCACTCTTTCCTCTGTGTTATCACGGCCCCTGCTTGTCCTTACGAAGGAGGATAAAACACTGATTTATGTTTTTTTCATTATTTTCTCACCTGCTAGATTGTGAGTTCTCTGAGGACAAGAGATGATGTTTTCTGTGACTTTGTAGTAATAACAGCACAGTGACAGCAAGTCACTTTATTCGTTTATTCAGCAAGTTTATTTGATAAAATCTCGTTAAATATCTACAACATGACAGGTGCTATGCTAGAAACATGGGTTTTGCCAGCAAATAAGACATGGCCCCTGCATATTTTCAGTTGAGCCAGGAAGATAAGCATTGGATAGGTGACTGCAGGCATGATGAGGGGTAGGGAAAAAGCAGTCTGAAGCTGAAGGGAAGGCAAGGTTGATGTCTTTAGGTGATGTTGGGAAGAGGTGTTCCAATCAGGAGGAATAGCACCTAGGCAGAATTAATATTGTTGGAGCCAAGTTAAAACATCCAAGTGACATGTGATGGTGGCTCAGATCAGGATTATGTCAGAAGGGATAGAGAGGAAGAGGCAGGTTCAAAATATGTTTAATGAGTAAAATGAACGGATTGTTGTGTTCATTTGCTATGGGAGGTTGTAAGGGGTGCAGAGGAGTCAAGAATGAAACTTGGCTTTGAATTTGAGAAACTCTACACTGACCCCAAAATTATTCTTTAAGGCTAGGCTAGATCCTGGCATTCCTATGATTACAGCTCTCCAAAGGCTCTCCTTGTTTTGAGAAAAGAGTCCAATTCTTTTGCATACAAGGTAGACCACAGTCAGAACCCAGCCTCGATGTAGAATTTTGGCCTTTTTATTTCACCAGTGTCAAATTCTGTGAAGTTTTCCAAACATGCTACATGGCTTATGCCTTCTATATCTGCCCATAATTTTCTCTTTCCCAAACTTACACTTTTTCATATAAACTCCTGAAAATTCCAAAATTCCTTCAAAGCTCTCATCGGGTAACATTGCTTACAACTTCTGTTAGCTTATTCCTTTCTATTGTTTTGTCTTTTTTTATTTTATGTGAGTTTATTTTATACTTATTACATTTCATTAGAATACTGTGGTTGTTGCTGTTTTTGTTTACGTATTTTTAGCACAGATACTTTAATCTTTTAACTTCAGCAGATCTGAAAGTCTGTTTTATTTTTTCCAGGCCTAGATGAAATTAGATGTTAGGGTATAGAAAACTGAAACTAGAAAATTTTATACTTTTCCTTTTAGAGAACCAAAGCTGCACGCGCGCGCGCCCACACACACACACACGCACACACACACAAAATTTTCTTTCAAAGTTCAAAGGTATTTTTCTAGCCTGAAGTAATCAACCTGGAAACAGAAAAAAATAGAAAGAAAAAAATAAGAATATATTAACTTCATGTCACTATGCTAGATGTCATTACTCAAATTATCTCATTTTATGTTTAGAATGATCCTGTGAGGCTAGTTACACTAGTTCTGGGCAATACTCAATCTCTACCTTTTGGAAACCCTAGAGATCAATTTAGGAACCTTTGCAGTGGTGCTTACAAGAAACTAAAAGACATTGCTCATTGTTTTCCCCAATGCAGACCCCAAATGACTTCTTCCTTGTTTGATATTCTACATTATAGGGAATGACATCATTAAGCTGGCACTCGATTTATGCTGGGTAAAGGGGAAACTGTGTCAGAGATAAATTAGATTGCTGTCCTGTCACAATAAAGATCTCATCTTTCATTGCAAAGACTCCAAATTATTTCCAAAGCATCAGGGAAATGCACACAATGACAATAAACAAAATGACAGCAAGACAAATTCTTGGGATTCTCGGATCCAGTTCTCAATGACCCTCTGCTTGCACAATGACGAATGTTCAAGGCTTCCCAGAGTATTATTTATCCAAAATGTTTTGCATTTTTTTTGACTTTTTGGACTTGGGAATTATGACTTATTTGTCACTTCTGGAGAAAGATCTACCTTTCAGGCACCCATTTTCTTCATCTACATTATTAAAGATAACAATACCAATTGAAAAGTATGATCAAGAAGCTTAAATGAGTTTAGGAATATAAAACTCTAGCATAATGCATGACACAATTATTTTTATTTATTTAATGTTGGATTATTTGGAGTCTGAATTTTAAAAAGACTCAATATGCATACACATAACTAAGTAAAAAAAAACTGTATGCTAATTTTCACTACACTTTGGATGGAACTGGCTGCTAAACTGCAGCATTAACCTTTCACAGGACATGCTAGATTTATGGAGAAAGACCATCAGCAGCAGAGGCCATATCAACAATAAATGACTCCTTTGCCATGAACAAGCTAATTTAGTTTAGCTCAAATCCTAATAAAAAGTGTTTTTCCTTTTTTTCCTCCCAAGTAAGCTTTTATGGAAAATTAGTAGCTGCAGAATATGACCAACAAAATCAGTTTCATTATAAATGCTTTATAGCGAAATGTTCTTTACTTGAAGAAAATAAAAATGCCAAGGAAAATTATCTGACATTTATAACCCTTTCACTTCAAAATGCATGAGAATTCTATATGGAAACATTAAAGGAACATGCTAATTCACCCTCTAAAGAACAAAGGAAAACCTGAATAAAAGGACAACGGCCTTCAGGCTTAGTGATAAGAAAAGTTAACAGTGACCTGAATGTCAATTTGTTGGACTATTTGTTCTTTGAAGTTTTTATTTTTTTCTTTGTAGTCAGTTAGAAACTGAATTATAGCTATGCCAATGACTTCTAAATTTATAATTTCAATCAAACAACAACTTTCCTTGAGTTTTAGACTCATTTCTGTCTTTTTCAAAACTCCACTTGGGCATTACATAGTACTACATAGTATTGCCAAAAGTTTAATCCAGCACTTTTTCCCCAAACCGTCCATTATCTTACTTACAATTCTCAAAAGAAGAAATGAAGTTATCTTACTTCATTTAAAGTTACCACCAAGCCATATTCTCTCAGTGATGCTTGATTTTCTTCATTCAACCATCCACATTCAATCACTACTCAAACCCACTTGATTCTTCTTCCTGAATATTCTTAAGTGGACCCACTTTCCTGCAACACCATGACTGCTAGTCTTTCAACACACCGCCTCTCACCTTGACTGCTGAAACGGTCTCTAACCTGCCTTCCTTGACTCCCCCTCAATTCACTCCATTCCATTTGTCACACCTGAGCCAAGGCTCTTGCTACAGTGTAAACGCAAATCTGTCCGTAACTTCTCACTGTTTAAATCCCTTCCAAATATTCAAAGGAGAAATTTCAAACTCTTCTACATGGATACATAATCTTGTCCCTGCCAGTCTTTCAACCTCAGTTGCTCTTTCCATCAACCTTTTTACTTTTACCATCATTGCTATTTCCTTTAACTGCCATATTAGCTCTCATATTTCAGCCTTTCCAGTCACTATTCCTTCTATCTGAAGTGCCCTTCACAGCCCCTCTACCACTATTGAATAGTCACATTTCAACTTAGAGATTACTTTGTGAGGGAAGATTTCTCTGGTGCCACCCATGGCCAAGTGAATTAAATGCCCTTTTTGTGTACTTCCATAGAAATCTGACATTTCTCATAACATTTACAATTTTTTTTCATTTAATTGTACATCTTCATTAGAGTGCAGATTTTCTGAGGGCAAGAACATCTGATGACATAATCACCTCAAGGCCTAGGATAGTATCCAGAACACATTTAAACATGCTCAAAGTGTTAAATGTATACATGTATGTACAGTCTGAAATTTAGTCTCCTTCTGCACTGAGAAAATGGAAACAGAACAGAACTGCCACCCATCCCAACACTATAAGAATCTACATTAATCTGTGCCTTGGACTCACCTCAGTTAAGCACTAGGACACTCATTCAAGGACTTTACCCCATGTTCTCTTTCCCCTTTACTATTTGTTTTCACTATTAGATCATTCCCAAGAGTAAACCAATATGTTATTATTTCTTCTCAAAATAAGCAAACAAGAGCCTTCTTCCTTTTCTTACACTTTCTGTTCTACTTACTGGCACATTTCTTACCTATTTATAATTCTTTGAAGGAGTTGTCTGTATTTACTGTCTCTAATTCATCTCCCTCTTATTTTATATCAAACAGACCCCATTTGGCACATGTCATCATTCTCTCTTCCTTCAGAGATTTTCATTTCTAGTTTTAAATATGCCTCCTACCCTCTGGTTAGTCCTCCTTCTCAGTTCCCTTTGCTGATTTTACTGCATCAAACTGAACTCTAAAAGCTGGTATGCCTTACGCCTAAGTCCTGACATCTGTCCACAAAATTTTAGAATGCTATATATGCCAACAATTCCCAAAATTGCATTTCTAGCCCAAAAGCCTTTTTCTTCTGAAATCCAGACTTGTGCAGCCCATGCTGACTCATTATTTCCAACGGAATACTAAAAACTCATGTCAAACTGCATGTACCAGAATTTCCTGTGCTTTAAAAAAATGTATTACACACATGCTCTCCTCTATCTCAAGTAATGACAACTCTATCCATCCAGGTGCTGAGGTTAAAATCTTTGGAGTCATTCTTAAGGTCTCTCCATCTCCACAGACAAATTATGCTTTTGGCTCTATCTTTAAAATATATACAGAATGTTACCACTTCTCACTGCTTCTACTGCTAGCGACTCTGACCAAGGCATCCTCATCTCTTACCTGGATTATTGCATTGGATTCTTACCTAGTCTTCCTGCTAGTATATTTGTCCTGCTACAACCTATTCTCCACACAGCAACTGCATGATACTTTAAAATGTTAAGCTAGATTACCTCACTCCTCCTACCAAAATAAAAGTTAAAGTTTTTACCATAACCTTCAAGGCCATGGTATCTGGTCCCTGATTACCTCTGACCTCATCACCTATTATTTGTCCTCCTCGCTCATTCTGTTTTAGGAACACTAGCCTCCTTGTTTTTGCTTGCTCATGATAGGCACATTCCTGCCTCAGAGTTGTCACACAAGCTGTTCCATATGCTTGGAACACTCTTCTGCCAGGTTGCTGTTCAAATATCATTTCTTTAAGGAATCTCCACACTGTTTTCCATAGTGCTTGTACTAGTTTACATTTCCACCAATCGTGTAAAAGTGTTCCCTTTTCACCACATCCATGCCAACATCTATTATTTTCTTATTTTTTGATTATGGTCATTCTTGTAGGAGTAAGGTTGTATTGCATCGTGGTTTTGATTTGCATTTCCCTGATAATTAGTGATGTTGAGCATTTTTCCATGCTTGTTGACCATTTCTTCTTTTGAGAATTGTCTATTCACGTCCTTAGCCCACTTTTTGATGGGATTGTTCGCTTTGTTCTTGCTGATTTGAGTTCTCTGTAAATTCTGGATATTAGTCCTTTGTTGGATGTATAGATTGTGAAGATTTTCCCCCACTCTGTGCGTTGTCTGTTAACTCTGCTGATGGTTTATTTTGCTGTTCAGAAACTTTTTAGTTTAATTAAGTCCCATCTATTTATCTTTGTTTTTGTTGCATTTGCCTTTTTGCTCTTGGTTATGAAGTCTTTGCCTACACCAATGTCTACAACGGTTTTTCCAATGTTATCTTCTAGAATGTTTATGGTTTCAGGACTTTAAGTCTTTGATCCACCTTGAGTTGACTTTTGTGTAAGGTGAGAGATGAGGATCCAGTTTCATTCTTCTACATGTGGCTTGCTAATTATCCCAGCACCATTTGTTGAATAGGGTGTCCTTTCCACACTTTGTTTCTGTTTGCTTTGTTGAAGATCAGTTGGCTACCTTTGATCCAGCAATCCCACTACTAGTTATCTACTTAAAGGAAAAGAAGTCATTATATGAACAAAACACTTGCACACACATGTTTACAGGAGCACAGTTTGCAATTGCAAAAGTATGGAACCAGCTCAAATACCCATCCGTCAATGAGGGGATAAAGAAAAACTGGTGTATATACATATACTCCATGGAATACTACTTGGCCATAAAAAGGAATGAAATAATGCCATTCGCAGCAACCTGGATGGAATTGGAGACTATTATTCTAAGTGAAATAACTCAGGAATGGAAAACCAAATATCATATATCCTTACTTATAAGTGGGAGCTAAGCTATGAGGATACAAAGGCATAAGAATAATATAAAGGACTTTGGGGACTTGGGGGAAAGCATGGGAGCAGAGTGAGGAATAAAAGATTACACATTGGATAGAATGTACACTGCTTGGGTTATAGGTGCCACCAAAATGTCACAAATCACCACTAAGAATTTATTTTTGTAACCAAACACCACCTGTTCCCCAAAAATCTATTGAAATAAAAAATAAATTTAAAAAAGAGTGAGTGAGTTTCAAGAGGAGGAAAAACGTTGAGAATATAAACATAGAATTAAAAAATGGTTAGATTGGCATTTAGAAAATTGTCATATGTAGTTGTATATCTGCCTATGAGCTGGCATTTATATTATTATTCCAGGTTTCCAAAAGTAAGTGCAATTTTAGAGTTTAGTGATGCTAAATTGAAACATGCCATATATTTTGATATATTGTCCTTGAGAGCAGGCTGAGTGGTATTGAGTGCAATTTTACATTATGATATGATATGGTTTGGCTGTGTCTCCACCCAAATCTCAACTTGAATTGTATCTCCCAGAATTCCCACGTGTAGTAGGAGGGATCCAGAGGGAGGTAATTGAATCATGAGGGCTGGTCTTTCCCTTGTTATTCTTATTATAGTGAATAAGTCTCACGAGATCTGATGGGTTTATCAGGGCTGTTTGCTTTTGCTTCTTCCTCATTTTCTCTTGCCACTGCCATGTAAGAAATGCCTTTTGCTTCCTGCCATGATTCTGAGGCCTCCCCAGCCATGTGGAACTGTAAGTCTAATTAAACCTCTTTTTCTTCTTCATCTCGAGTATGTCTTTATCAACAGTGTGAATTTGGACTACTACATGATATGATAGCAGAGTCAGTCTGCTAAACAGAAAAAAAAATACATTATTTTTAATATACATATATGTATACTTTTTTCAAAATCCAGTGGTATCATCCAATTAAATTATGATTTAAAGGTACCTGATAATTTATGGAAAAAAAACATTAAAACAACATTTATAATATTACAATAATTTTGATATTATTGTAAATATCAAAATGTGAAGTACTTAGGCATAAACGTGAAAAAAGGGAACATCTGAAAACTACAAAATTTGCTGAAATAAATTACAAATAAATGGAATTCACAAGTCATAAATCTCAATATTGTTAAGATGTCTACTCTTCCCACATTGATCTATAACAGTCCCAATCAAATCATAGCTGGATTTCTTTTAGAAATTGACAAACTAAAATTCTGAAATTTACATAGATGTGCAGAGGACCTACAACGGCAAGTTACATTGAAAGGCAACAAATTTGGAGAACAGCACCTGGTCTCAAGACTTATAAAGTTATAGTTATTAAGACAATGTAGTACTAATATAGTTCTATACATGTATATCAGCTAAGTCTTAATAAAGTTCTGAGACAATTCATGGACATAAAGATAGCACTTTGAACAAATGCTCCTGAAACAATGAGACAGCCCAGTGTGTGTTTGTGTGTATGCATGTGGCTCAATACTTCACACCTGAGAGGTATGAGTGTGCACTACAAAGAGGAACTGGAAAGCTTTGGGCGTGTTGGACATGTTCACTATCTCCCTCATGGTGATTGTTTAATGGGCACATGTATATGTTAAATTCGTCTCGTTTACACTTTAAATATTGACAGTATGTTTGATATTCATTAAATATAAAGCTGTAAAAATGTTATCAAAAAAGAAAAAAACAAATATCATCTCAATAAAGCTTACCCTGATTAGCAACTAGCCATTTTAAAATTTCACTCCTTTTCTAAAATCATTTCCTGTACTCAGTTTTATTTTTTGTAATCTCCATGGCATGTATTATCTTCTAGCGTAATATGCAGTTGGTGCTCTAATGTCTTCTCCTCCCATTAGAATGTAAGATTTTTAAAGGAAGTTGTTTTGGTTTTTTTAGTGCTGTATTCCCTGTTTCACCTAGAATAATTCCTTGCACATGCTATATTCTCAATATACATTTGTAGCATAGATAATCATGCCTTTCACAATAAATATCCTTTCTTTTTAGTTTGTTGAATTGAGAGTAAGGTGAGTAAAGGGCAATTATTTTATTTGCTTTTTATGAACCTTGGACATGCCTTGTGCTTTTCATGTAAATGAAATAAACAGATTGATGCAAATTAAAACAAAAAACAACAAGGCCCACTCCTTTGTTACATGGGAAAAATGAGCCTGCACCTCAAACAAACTACCATCATAGCTGATTATAAAAGTAATTCTTCCTGCTTATCCAGTGTTCTGTAAATCTGAAGTGTACAAAGAAAAAAATACCATAATTCCACAATCCAGAAATACTACTAATATGGATGTATTTACCTGTAGTCTTTTTCCCCAAATACACACACAAGTGTAAATGTCTAAATGTATAATCACATAGTATGTATGATTTTTAATTATTTCTAGTTTATTTTAGTCAACACAACATATAGATTAAATTTTTATACAAATTACAAAAACACAACTTCAGCAAAATCTCCCTTGACCACTGGCATGATTACTTTGCTATGTTCTGTTTTTCACGTTTTAGAATGCATCCTGTAAACCAGTTTACACAAGGTATGAACATAAATCTTCTCCATTTTAATAATTTAAAGCTATGCTCACATTCTGTCTCATTTTTTAATGTAGAACATCCAATAAACTAGACAGACGCCATTCATTTTGGTGGCATTAAGAATGAAATGCCCATGGCTATTTGTCAGATTTGAAGTTTATTACCTGGGAAGCAGGCAACCCTGGTAACTTGCCTGATCACTCTACTATCCTTATTTAGAGCAACCCTACACACTGGAGAAAAGTAATTGATTGGGACAATTATCTAGCCAGCCTTCCCACCTGCTCCCTCATAACAGTCAACCAACCAACTAAACAACAAATAGAAATGAACTCACTATTCTCCTGAAAATAAAAACCATTGCTTTGTAAGTATCTCGATAATGGTAACAAAACCAATTTTATGTGAATGAGATAGATAATTTTACACAAAGGAAGGTACAAAGAATTGTTTTTTCCTCAAGTATCTGGTTACTCAAAATAAAACATTTATTTTTGATCTGATTGTCTATGTGTCCTTTCACACTTCTGGTGTGAAGGGAGACAAAATTGCCTTATTTCTCCATTTACTTTTCATTAGCCTTACCATCAAGAATAGAATACTCATTTTTTTCCTTCAGTGTGAAAACTGTCCCCCTTTGACCCATTCCACAGACTACACCAAAACAGTGACCAACGTCCACCAAGTTTCTATTTGACCCACCAATTATTTTAAAACAGCACCTCCCTGTGTTGTCGTTGTTAAGGAATGCATGGAAAGGAAGTTTCCAAACTTTTTTTTTCTTGGAATTATGTCATCCTTTCTGAGTTTCATTTTAGAGGTAAAATACAGCACTAATTTAAAATTTAATATTCAGATTACATTTAGAGGTATGCTTGTATATACAGAGTTTTATATACTATCACCTTGAATAATGGAGCGGAAACATATTTTCATCAGATTTCTTTGTTAAATCAGTGCACAGCTTCTTTCCAACCACATCCTGATGTGGAGCTGGCCCATTTCAGTACTGACATCAGTGAAGTACCGTCAGGCAATAGAAAACTTAGGGAAACTTAATATTTATTAGTTTGCAGTTTGTCTGAATATTAACTTGGCTGCATTGCGTTCCAGTGGGTCCTAGACACACAAAGGAGATACAAATGGCTTCTGGCCACAGAATTGGTAATAAATTCCATTCCTTCCTTATTAAGCACATATTCTTTTCACATTATTCATTTATTTAAAGTTATAGAACACACATAATGTGCCAGGCATTGTTGTAGGCTCTGGAAGTACAGAAGCTTGAGATAATGAAAGTGCTTATCACACTGCTGGCATGTGGTTAAAGGTAACAAAGTTTTTAACAAAATTACCCGTGGAAAAAAACAAAAGCTCAGAAAGATCAAGAGTAATGTTCATGGTTACTAGCTAACTAATCAGATAATGAATAAATGGCATGTTTCTAGAGTTACACTACCTGGGTTTAAATCCTAGATGCACCATACACTGGTTTGCTGTCTTCAGGAAATGTATTAAAACACCTCATGCCTCAGTTTTCTTATTGGTGCATGACAAAAATGATAGCTATCACATAGAATTGTGGTGAGGAACAAATGATCTAACATGTGTAAAACAGTAGAGTGCCAAGCACAAAAGTGCTCAACACGTGAACTATTTTTAATATCTACATTACATGCTATCTCATTCAATAATAACCCATGCTATTTTGAATGTAGAGAAGCAAGCCAACAAACTAACTTGATTTTTAAAATAAAATGCTAAAGAGAAGTTTTAGACCATTTGCAGGAAATAAATGAAATATCAGTTTACTGGGTTTTAGTTTGCTAAGTTGATTTATGCTGTTGAATCAGGGGAGGGTGCTAGACAGGCAAAGATGTTAAGTTTTTTAAATTGTGGTAAAATATATACAACAAAATTTACCATTTTAATCATTTTTAGGTGTGCAGTTCAGTGGCATCAAGTACATTCACCCTGTTGTGCAGCCATCACCATCATTCTTCTCTAGAACTTTTTCATCTTCCCAAACAGAAACTCTATATCCATTAAACAATCTCTCTCCATTCTCCCCTCTTTCAAGCCCCTGACAACCATCACTCTATTTTCTGTTACTAGAAATTTGACCACTGTAGGTACCTCACATAAATGGAATTATACAGTATTTGTCTTTTTGCAGCTGGCTGATTCCACTTTGCATAATGCCTTCAAGGTTCATCCATGCCATGGGGTGTGTCAGAATTTCATCTCTTTTTAAGGCCACATAATATTCCCTTGTGTGCACACACCATTTTTGTTTCTATTCATCTGTTGATGGACACTTGGGTTGATTCCACCTTTTGATTCTTGTGTATAATGCTGCTAAGAATAGCAGTGTACAAGCATCTGTTCAAGACCTAGCTTTTGATTCTTCTGGGTGTATACACAGCAGTGAAATTTCTGATCATATGGTAATTTTATGTTAGATTTGTTGGGGGAACTGCCACATTTTCCACAGTGGCTACATCATTTTCCATTTTTACTAGCAATGCACAATGGTCTCAATCTCTTTACACTCTTGTCAACATTTGTTATTTTCTGGGGTTTTGTTGATGATAGTCATCTGATGGGTATGAAATGGTATATCGTTGTGGTTCTGAATTGCACTTAACTAATGATTGGTGTATTAGTCCATTTTCATGCTGCTGATAAAGACATAACCAAGACTTGGAAGAGAAAGAGGTTTAATTGGACTTACAGTTCCACATGGCTGGGGAAGCCCCAGAATCGTGGCGGGAGGCAAAAGACACTTCTTACATAGTGGCAGCAAGAGAAAATGAGGAAGAAGCAAAAGTGGAAACCCCTGATAAACCCATCAGGTCTTGTGAGACTTATTCACTGTAACAAGAATGACGTGGGAAAGATCAGCCCTCATGATTCAATTACCTCCCCCTGGGTCCCCCTCACAACTCATGGGAATTCTGGGAAATGCAATTCAAGTTGAGATTTGGTGTGGAAAGAGCCAAGCAACATCTTTCTGCCCCGGCCCCTCCAAATCTCATGTCCTCACACTTCAAAACAAATCACGCCTTCCCAGTAGTCCCTCAAAGTCTTAACTTATTTCAGCGTGAACCCAATAACCCAAATTAACAAGGCAAGTCCCTTCCACCTATGAGCCTGCAAAGTCAAAAGCAAGCTAGTTACTTCCTAGATACAATGGGGGTACAGGTATTGGGTAAATACAGCCATTATAAATGAAAGAAATTGGCCCAAATCAAAGAAGTTTCAGGGCCCATGCAAGTCTGAAACCCAGCTGGGAAGTCAAATTTTTATGAAAGCCCCAAAATGATCTCCTTTGACTCCAGGTCTTGCACCCAGGTTACACTGATAGAAGAGGTGGGTTCTCATGGTCTTGGGCAGCTCTGCCCCTGTGACTTTGCAGAGTACAGCCTCCCTCCTGGCTGTTTTCATGGGTTGGCATTGTGTCTGCGGCTTTTCCAGGCGCTTGGTGCAAGCTGTTGGTGGATCTACCATTCTGGGGTCTGGAGACAGTGGCCCTCTTCTCACAGCTCCACTAGGCAGTGCCCCAGTAGGGACTCTGTGTGGGGGCTCTGACCCCACATTTCCCTTATGCACTGCCCTAGCAAAGGCTCTGCACGAGGGCCCCACCGCTGCAGCAAACTTTTGCCTTGGCATCCAGGTGTTTCCATACATCTGAAATCTACGTAGAGGTTCCCAAGCCTAAATTCTTGACTTCTGTGCACCTGCAGGCTCAACACCATGTGGAAGCTGCCAAGGCTTGAGGCTTCTACCCTCTGGAGCCACAGGCCAAGCTGTACATTCACCCCTTCCAGCCACGGCTGGAGTGGCTGGGACACAGGGCACCAAGGACCTATGCTACACACAGCACAGGGAACCTCGGCCCAGGCCACAAAACAACTTTTTCCTCCTGGGCCTCTAGGCCTATGATAGGAGGGGCTGCCCTGCCATGAAGGTCTCTGACATGGCCTAGAGACATTTTCCCCATGGTCTTGGGGATTAACATTAGGCTCCTTGCTGCTTACGCAAATTTCTGTAGTTGGCTTGAATTTTTCCTCAGAAAATGGGTTTTTCTTTTCTATCGCATAGTCAGGCTGCAAATTGTCCAAACTTTTATGCTCTGCTACCCTTATCAAACTGAATGCCTTTACCAGTACAACAAGACACCTCTTGAATACTTTGCTACCTAGAAATTTCTTCTGCCAGATACCCTGAATAATCTCTCTCAAGTTCAAAGTTCCATAAATCTCTAGGGCAAGGGTAAAATACCACCAGTCTCTTTGCTAAAAACATAACAAGAGTCACATTTGCTCCGGTCCCCAACAAGTTCCTCATATCTATCTGAGACCACCTCAGCCTGGATCTTATTGTCCATATCGCTATCAGCATTTTGGGCAAAGCCATTCAACAAGTCTCTAGAAAGTTCCAAACTGTCCAACATTTTCCTATCTTTTTCTGAGCCCTTCAAACTGTTCCAACCTCTGCCTGTTACCCAGCTCCAAAGTCGCTTCCACATTTTCAGGAATCTTTTCAGCAGTGCCCCACTCTACTGGTACCAATTTACTGTATTAATCCGTTTTCATGCTGCTGATAAAGACATACCCAAGACTGGGAAGAAAAAGAGGTTTAATTTGACTTACAGTTTCACATGGCAGGGGAGGCCTCAGAATCATGGTGGGAGGCAAAAGACACTTCTTACATGGCAGCAGCAAAATGAGAGAGATGCAAAAGTGGAAACCCCCTGATAAAACCATCAGATCTCATGAGACTTATTCACTACCACGAGAACAGTATGGGGGAAACTGCCCTCATGATTCAAATGATCTCCCACTGGGTTCCTCCCACAACACGTGGGAATTATGGGAGATACAATTCAAGATGAGATTTGGTGGGGAGACAGCTAAACCATAGCAATTAGTGATGCTAGGCACCTTTTCATGTGCTTATTGACCATCTGTATATCTTCTTCGGAGAAATGTCTATTAAAATCCTTCGCCCATTTGAAAATTAGGTTGTCTTTTTATGAGTGAATTGTAAGTTCTGTGCACTTAATACAGATTAATCAATTGATTGCACTTCCTGGTAAAAGCTGTAGAATAAATGTTTAAATGTAAATAAGTAAATAAATGTGTGTTTGTTTGTTTTTTTACATCTTAGCATGAATCAAAGAAAGGAAAATGTATAACTTGTTTCCTTTTAAGGCAGATAAAATGAAGCTGTATACATTTTGGTAGACCCTGAATATAATTACATATACAAATCCTTCACTTCATTTTCAACTGGGCTCTACTGATTATCTGACTCAGATCTTAATCTCCAAATTTTGTCTAGATATGTCACTGATTATGCCTATCGCCTATGACTGTGTGTGTGTATAATTTATGGTTTAAACAGTACATACATGTTGGTAATATTTCACAAATATAAAATGGATTGTTTAGGACACGGTCAACTCCCTGTCCTGAGGTAATATAGCTTAAATATTACTTTATTGGTTCTTATGGCTGCACAAAAGACATTTAACAAATCTATTTTTTTTTCCTAAAACAATGTAAATGTATTTATTATTTTCCTTCACCAAAACAACTACATATGTGAATCCAACATCACCATATCTCACCATGATTAGATATACACTAGGGTCTTTCTAGAAACTACAGTTCTGATTACATTATCAGAGCACCCTCCTCTGTATATAATGACAGCTAGCAGGTGTTGATGCAAACAGCTTGCACTGGAAAGCTTTTTAGTAGGATAGAGTTAGGCATCTAACTCTCACCTCTCATCCTATCTCTACCATTTGCTATATGTCATACAAGGGACTTAGCCTCTCCAAGCTTTAATTTCCTTGTTTACAAAATGTAGATTTGATACTTGTCTCATAATATTGTTATTAGGAATAAATTATAGATTTAAAAATATTCAACAACAGAGGCACAACAAATATTAGCTACCATTTCTGACTTTTCATCTATACCTGAAACCTTAATATAAGAGTTAGCCCATATCTCCTGGTACCAAAACAACAATACAGACCAAACTTGAGTATGTTAGAGTGACAGGACTATGCAACTTCGCAGGATAACAATTCGTGCTCTTCGTGATTAGTAATGAGGAACTTCATGCAAGAAGTGAAAGGGCCAGGACTGACCAGATATCCTGATCCAGGATCCTTGTCATATACAAGGAAGTGGCCATGGATCTAATTCCTACAGTCCCACTGCTTAAGGTCATCAGTAGGGTGACAACCCTCTCCAATTTGCCTGATAATCCCAGTGGACACCTGCTCTCACAGGGCATTTATTCATAAAAATACTTGTAACTCTCAAGACTGTCCTGATTATCTCAAGAAAGTAGATAAAGTAAGTAAACCCAACATAAACAGAAGGAAGAAAATAGTAAAAAATAAAATTCAGAATAGGAAAACAACTTAAAAACAACACCACCAAATAATTTTCTTTAAAAATATCAGTGATATTGATAAACCTCTAGCAAGACTGACAGAGAAGACAAAAGACACAAATCACTAATAGCAGGAATAAACTGGATATACACTACAGATTCTGCAGCCACTATGCACAAATTAATGCTCATAAATTCAACAACTCAGAATAAATTGACCAATTCCATGAAGCATAATCAAAATTCAATCAAGATGAAATACATAGCCTGTTCTATAATGGTACCATAACCATTAAATAAATGTGTAATTAAAAAGCTCCCCAAAAAGAAATCTCCAGGCCCAAATGGCATCACTCACAAATTTTACCAAACATCCAAAGAATTAAAACCAATTTTTATCAGTTGTTTTTAGAACTAGAGGAGGAGGAAACAGTTCCTGTTACCTTGACATCAAAACTAGAAAAAGTTCAAGAAAAAGAAAGCTACAAAACAAAATCTTATATGAACATAGAAAGCAAAATTCCAATAAAATATCAGCCAATCAAGTTCAGCAATGTATAAAAATGATTATACATATACCATGACTAAAAGAGATTTATTTTATCAGTTCTTCATCTTATGGCTGCACAAAAGACATTTAGAAATACCTCATCTTATCCTAAAACAATTTAAAAGTATTTATTATTATAGTCTGCAAGGCTTGTCTCACATTCAAGAAGCAATCAATGGAATTCATTGTATCAATGGGTTAAAAAAAAGAAAAATATTCTCATTATGTCAGTTAACACCAAAAAAAGCATTTGGCAAAATTCAACACCCATTTATTATAAAAATTCTCAGCATACTGGGAATAGATAACTTCCTAAACTTGAGTTTAAAAAATCTACAACATATCTAGAAGCTAATAGGATACTTAATATTGAAAGACAATGTTTTTCCTTTGAGACGGGGAACAATGCAAACCTATTCACTCTCACTACTATTATTCTACACAGTGTTGAAAATTCTAGGCAACACAATAGGCAAGAAAAAGAAATAAACATTTGAAAAAAAATAAAACTGTTCTTGTTTGCAGATGACATGATTATTTACACAGAAAAACCCCAGGGATATACAAAAATACTCCAATAATGAGTACAGCAAGTTTCCGGGATCTTACAAGATCAATACACAAAAACTAATTGGATTTCTATATACTAAGATTGAACATGTAGAAACTGAAATTAAAAACACAATACCATTTACAAGCACATAAAAAATTAAATACTTAGATTTAAATCTAACTAAACACGTATAGGATCTGTATGCTGAAAATTTTAAAATGCTGACAGAAATCAGAAAAGAAATGCATTGTGTTTGTGAATAGGAAAACTCAGCATAGTAAGGATATCAATTCTCCTCAAATTATTTATAGTTATAATATGACTCATCAAAATATCAGTATGTTTTCTTGTAGACATAGGTAAGTTATCATAAAATTCATATGGAAAGGCATAGGCCCCATAATAGCTAAAAGCAACTTGTAAAAGAAGAATGAAGTGAGAGAAATAATTCTACCTGGTATTCAGAGCTACTTTACAGCTACAGCTATTAAGACAATGTGGTTAAGAAGGAGGGGTAAATCCATAGGTCAATATAGTAGAATAGAGAACCCAGAAACAGGCCCACCAAAACATGCACAATTGTATTTTGACAAAACTGTATAAGCACTTCAATGAAGAAAGGACAGCCTTTTAAACAACTGGTGCTGAAGGAGTTAAATTATAGAAATGGGGAACAATTAGTGGCTGACAGGAATTGGTAACAGAGAGATGGAGTTGGGGTGGGTGAGAGTGACTATAAAAGGCAACATGAGGGGTCTTTGTAACGACAGAACTGCATCATAACTGTTATCAATGCCAACACCATGGTTGTGATATCGTACTATGATTTTACAAGATGTTACTGCTGGGGGAAATAGGTAAGGGACGTAGATTATCTCTCTGTATTATTTCTTCCAACTTCATGTGAATCTAAATATATCTCAAAATAAAAATTTTAGTTAAAAACTGTCTTTGTGTGACTGATAAACTAAGAACTGTCTAGCTATCATCAGGAGGAACTCTAGGAATATCAGAATCTATATCTATCTATCTATATATATATATATATATTTTTTTTTTTTTTTTTTTTTTTTTTTTTTTTTTTGCGCGATAGAGTCTTACTCTGTCACCAGGCTGGAGTGCAGTGGTGCGATCTTGGCTCACTGCAATCTCTGCCTCCTGGGTTCAAGAGATTCTCCTGCTTCAGCCTCCCGAACAGCTGGGACTACAGGTGTGTGCCACCACGCCCAGCTAATTTTTGTGTTTTTGGTAGAGACGAGGTTTCACCATGTTGGCAAGGATGATCTCAATCTCCTGACCTTGTGAACCTCCCACCTTGGACTCCCAAAGTGCTGGAATTACAGGCATGAGCCGCCACACCCAGCCCAGAATCTATATTCTTCATAAAAATCAATGTAAAAATATATGGCTAATAATGACAGCTAAAGTGTATTGAGTATCTACTATGCACTGATCACTTTTCTAGGTACATTGCATGTGGTATTTTCTCTTTACAAGTCTGTAAAGTAAGCATCATGAATACCTTTACCTAATATGAGAGAATGTTAAAACATAATGAGGTGGCTGGGCACAGTGGCTCACACCTGTAATCCCAGAACTTTGGGAGGCCAAGGTGGGTGGATCACTTGAGGTCAGGAGTTCAAGACCAGCCTGGCCAACATAGCGAAACTACATCTCCACTAAAAAAAAAAAAAAAAAAAAAAAAAAAAAAAAAAAAAAAAAAAAAAAAAAGGACAAAAATTAGCAGGGCATGGTGGCACAAGCCTGTAGTCCCAGGTACTTGGGAGGCTGAAACAGGAGAATCACTTTAAACTGGGAGAGGATGGCTGCAGTGAGCTGCTGAGATCACACCACTGCACTCCAGCCTGGGGGACAGAGTGAAACTCCATCTCAAACACAAAAAATACATAGTGAGGCTTGGTACTTTGTTCAAGATCATATGGGTATTGTTAAGCTTAAACCCAGGAAGGCTGATAACAGTGTCTATGCTCCTAATACTTTGCACACTGCCTCCCAGTACAGAAGGCAATATGCTATATTGACCATGGTTTACCTTATTGAAAACTGATTTTCAATCAGCATTATGGCCCTCCTCATGAAGTTTCAAGATACAACAACAAAAAACCAACTCACCTGATTATTAGTTGGCTAGCTAACTATGTATGTAGACCTAGAAGAATATCTGAATAACAATTAAGATTTTAATGCTACAAAAAGTAAAGAATAAATAAATTTATCATTTGGCTTCAGGATTCACATTTCTGCCTCGGAAAATTACCAGTTGTAAATGTTTGGTTTATCTTTTTCTTAATGGTTTGACAGAATAGTTGCATCTTATGTTGGTCAGTGTATTAATAACAAAAAACTATCTAAAGTAGCTATAGAGTTTTGGAGACTGTGACAGGTACCTTGTCAACACCTAGCATAGGGACTCATATATAATAGGTTCTCACTTAATACATAAGTATATGAATTTATAAATGAATTAATTTTATGAAGCATCTAATATGTTCCAACTATTGTATAAGCACTGACATAAAAATGAATGAGACATGGTTTCTGGTAAAACAGACATGTACATGGTTAATCGAGATAAAATGTGAAGTGTAGAAAGACTTCTTTAAAAAGTAAGTGTGTTAGTACAGTCATGTAGGAAAGCAGATTTGTAACATCCAGGGTTTGTAGTGGATGGTAGTGGTAGAAGAAAATCTAACAATTTTTGAAAGGCATAACATTTCCCAGAAAGGCAATAAAATAATCTTTCATTTATTCATTCATAACATTCAACAAATTTAGTGAATGAATATCATGAATCAACTATTACTTTTAGTTATTTTTTTGCCTATCAATTTCAGGGCACTTTAAATGGGAATAAGCATGACACTGACACCAAATAAATCATTACTGGTTGGTTGATTTACATGATATGATAAAAGTCATGGAATGGACAAAGCCTGCAATCATAGCCTGTACACTCTGCGCAGTCTTTGATCATAACCTCTGCCAAAGATTGTTCTCCATTCTTTTGTTCAGTGCTTACAATAATAAACTGACCTATGGATATTATAATTTTTACAGTGACTTATTATTAAAGAGTACACCAATACTTCAGGCAAGCAGGAGTGCTGAAGAATTATCTACCCATCTTCTACTCACCTATAGCTTATAGACAGTGCATCATAAAAAAGCATATAATTTTCCATTTGTTCTACTCCAGGGTTCATACCTAAACCATGTATATGCTTCATGGACAATTTTTTTCAGAAAGACTCCTGATTATATCCAAAATTTGACCTAATATATTGTCTTTAGTGTCATGCCACAATATAATTAGTAATTCCACTGTATTATACCCAGAGAAACTGTTTCATTTCCTTCTTAGACATAGTTTTGTTCTGACTTGTTATTGGTCTGATTTACCATGGAATTTATTATTTCCTTATCAGACACTTTAGTAATTAAGATATGTTGCTTATGAAAGTGGTTTTTAAATTATCAATTGCTTTTAAATGGAAAATTTGATGAAGTAATTTACAGAGTAGAGTCAACATCCCAAAAAAAAAAAAAAAAATCACCCAATGCAATAGGCAATGCCTTTCGAAAAGACGTCATGGGTATTAGATTCCCAGCTTCATAGCTTCCTTATATTCTTGCGAAGAAAGTGAAGCAAAGCCAGGGATCCAGCTCCATTTTTTTTTTTTAACTGACATGATTCCAAGAAATTCTGAAGGAAAAGAAAGTTAAATTTTACAATACAAAATCATGGTAAGATGGGGTGGAGACTCTGGTATTTCATCCTTTTGCATCTTGCCAATACACTCGCTACTGCACATAGACATATAAATCATCCAGTTCCTTCATTTCCCCTTCTAGTTCATCAGCAGGCTGCATCTTCATTTGAAAAGCACTTTGTAGTTCTTAAAGGATAATTCTGCAAGTGCAGGATGATGTTTCATTCCAACAACAACAACAAAATTGAATTTTGGATGGCCTTTAGCATTCCACAAAACAGCCTCTAAAGAGCCCCTGGAATTATGGTATCTAAGTCTAAAGAGGAAACAGAAGAAATTCAAATCAAGAAATTAAAAGTGAAACATGTTTGCTAGGCTTTTTCTCTCCTGACTTAGAACGTTGTTTCCAAAAGTTTTAGCATTTTGCAGTCATGTGATATGTAGTCATTCAAAAAACACAGTACTGAAAGACTGGGTGGATTCAAACAAGAATAACATAAATATCCTCATGAAATCAACAATCTGGTATATGTGAAAGCAGGGAGGAAATTTTTTGAGTTCTTAGTATACAGCTGTGGCTTTGGCCTATGTTTGCACACATCTTATTCAATCTTTACAACAATCCCGTAGTATAGCTTATGTTACCTTCTTTTTAATAGGTTTTCATCTGGTTCATCAAATTTGCAACTGATGCAGATGTAAGACAACCTCATTACCACCGACCTTGTCAAAGCCACCATCACCTCTGGTCTTGTCCATTCAAATAGCTTCCTAATTGGTCTCCACATTTATTTTTGCCCCTTTCCAACCTGTTCTGCACTAAAAAGCCAGGGTAAGCCTTTGAAAACATAAATGAGACCCTACTACTTACCTGCATGAAATGCTTCATTGGTTTCTCTTTTCAGTTAGACCAAATTTCTGACTCATCAATGGTTTACAGTGTAGCACTGCATGACAGGGTCCTTACCTACATCCAACCTCATCTCTTCCTTTACCCCCCACCCCACCTTCCCACCCAACACACACACTTTTGCTCCTTATGCTGTGCTCATGCTGGGTTCCTTTCAGTTCCTCACAAAAACTGAACTCATTCCAGTCATTCTAACCTCAGAAACTTTGTACAGATGTTTTTCCCTTGAACTGTCCCCAGTCCCAGCCCCCTCCCTACCCAACCCAGCCTATCGTATTAACCATTCTATAGCGTTTGGTCTCAAATGTCCCTCCTTAGGCCTTTTCTGGTCAACCTATCTCAATTAAAGCCCTTTAAGTATGCTTCCATATACCAAAACCAAAAAATCATAACATGATTTTCATAGTATGTTTCACAATTTAAAGAATGTATTTGTACGATTAAGTCTACTAGCCTATAAACTTCTGATAGTAAAGTCCAGGTTGCTTGGGGACACTATTACATCCAAGGTACCTAGCAGTACTTTGCCCATAGTAGACACTCAGGATTTTACTGTTTACCTAATGAATTCACTAATTTAAAGGGTTCTTTAAATTAGCTGCCACACTGGAAAAGCCTCCAGAGCTTCAGTAACAAATAGCATCATCATAGTCAATGTTAACCAAACCTTTATATTTCTGATGTTGTACTTAGTTACACGTATTTCTCCCAACTCTTAGGAGAACCCAATGAGGAATGCATTATCATAGATTTTCATTGATGAAATAGATTCATAATGTTTAATTATCCAATCTTATCTAATTAGTAAGTAGTTGAAATGGATTCAATATAAATAAGCTTTGCTTTTAGATGAGTACCTTTCCATGTCCAGTGATTGGTGGCTTTGTGATATTAAACTATGTCGGTTCTTCTCCTTTGGTTCTGCTTATCTTTCTCAGTGTGTCCTGGGAGGCTGACCTCCATGGGTTGTATTCCCAGGTTCCTTTGATCCTCTTTCTCCTGTTGTGCCGTCGCGTTCAGTCAATAAAAAGCATTTACAGGTCATAGGATTGGAGGAAGACATGTCAAAGCATTTATTCCCACCCCTGCTGCTTCTCTGGTCAGTTTTTATTGGGTGGCTTTCTTCTATGGCTACAGAGATCACTGGTAATATACTTTCCTCCCTCTGCCCCTTCAGGACTGTTTTACTCATGGTTCTCCAGAAAGACAGAAGTGGTAGGAGAAATATATATATATAGTCTCTGTGTCAAATGTATCAACAATGAAAATGGATGGCATATTCCTCATTGGGTTCTTCTAAGAGTTGGCAGAAACATGTAAGCACAATATCAGAAATATAGAGGTTTAATTAACATGGGCTAGGATGATATTTGTTACTGAGACTCTGGAGGTTTTTCTAGTGATTGCAGCTAATTTAAAGAGACCTTCAAATTAGTGTATTTTTAAAATATTTTTCTTTTAATACTCAATTCCTTCATTGTATTTGAAAGTGATTAAAACAAATTTGTATTGGAAGTGATTAAAACAATCACAAGAGACACTTTTGGGAGCCTCACCTGTTATGTAAAACCAAGGACTTTTCAAACATAAACTGGAAGGTTTCAACAAATAACCCAGTAGGTTTGCCTGCCAAGGAGCCTAATATTCAACTGTATCGCAGAAAGAAGTGCAGTGGTTATGTAAACTGTCATAACCACTAACTTAACACATGGAGTTACTCTGCTTACTTTTAGCAGATGATTTAACTACTGTTCCTCCTGGAGACAACAATACTAACTCCTCACCTTCATAAGTTCCTTAACCACCCTCCCATTCTACCTCTAAAATTACATCAAAAACAGAAGTGGTTCAGAAAGTAAATTACACGTGAGAGTTTCTAGGATTCTGAGGTTTTATAATTGCAGAGACATGGAGTTCATTTTGTTCTGCATGAGTATACAAGAGAGGCGGTATGTGTGACATATTAATAAATTAGTATATTAGGTAAACAAATACTGATTGTCTACCACTGGCAAAGCACTGCTAGGTACCTGAGGGGTGTGTGTGTGTATATATATACACACGAGAGGCGAGGGGAAGGAGGAAGGGAGAGAGAGAGATGTGAGAGGGATTTATCAGGAAAATTGGCTCACATGATTATGGAGGCTGAGAAGTTCCATAAAGGGTCGTCTGAACTGGAGAATCTGGAAAGCTGATGATGTGGCACAGTTCAAGTCCGAAGGCCTTACAAATAAATAAGCTGATGGCATAACTCTCATTTCAAGGCCAAAAGCCTGAGTCAGGGTTGTGGGGGCGGGCTCTGGTGCAAATCCCAGAGTCCAAAAGCTGGAGAACCCAGCTTTCTGACATCCAATGGCAGGAGAAAAACATCCTGGCTCCAAAAGAAAGAAAAAAATAATTTGCCCTTCCTCTGCCTTTTCTCTCCAGGCCCCCAGCTGATTAAATGGTGGCTGCCTGCATTGAGGGTGGAGCTTCTCCATTCAGTTCACCGACTCACAGGCCAGTCTCTTCCAAGAAATACTCTCACAGATACACCTGGGGCAGCCCAAGCATTAAAATCAAAAGCAAAACCACCTGGGTTTCCCTTTTAGCAGAAAAGGAACGGGCTGCGTGTCGTCTGAAGGGCTGAAAATAAATCATGCTCTACCAGCTATTGCAGTATCCCTGAACGCAGTCAAGCTGAGGCCTCAAGTCAGCCATCACTGGCCTGAGGGTGGCAATGGCTTCCCATGGCTGCTCTCCTGGAGCTGCTGCTTTGTGCCCCCGTGGCCCCCTTAACTTTGAGCACCTGTCTCAAAATAGCCTCTTTATTGAACCACTGAACTCTCTTCCACTAAACCCTCTGGATGGGCCATTCATTTCTATCTGAGACCATATAATTCCTAGTTAGTAGAAAACTTTTGTCTGTTATTTCATGAATATTGGAAGGAAAAAAATAAGTGTTCCAGAATTTCCACTCACACCTTTATCTCCATGACAATGAAGATAATATTTATGAGCTTTTATACTTTTATGTGTAGCAAGCCTTGTGACAAGTGCTGTTTTTCCATTATTTAATTAAATCTTCACAACTATTCTATGGCACAGGTGGTATTATCCCAACTTTACATATGAGGCGATAGGCACAGAGAGGTTATGTCATTTACCTGAAGTCAAAAGTAGCAAGTGGTGTACCCAAGATTTGAGCCTGGCCAGCTGAATCCAAATCTGATCCTCGTTCCCAATGCCACAATTACAATGATTTTATAAAAATAGCTCTCAGAGGCCAGGCATGGTGGCTCACGCTGTAATCCCAGCACATTGGGAGGCCTAGGTGGGTGGATCCCCTGAGGTTGAGGGTTCAAGACCAGCCTGACCAACATGGAGAAACCCCATCTCTAATAAAATACAAAATTAGTTGGGCGTGGTGGCACAAGCCTGTAATCCCAGCTACTAGGGAGGCTGAGGCAGGAGAATAGCTTGAACCTGGGAGGCCGAGGTTATGGTGAGTCGAGATTGTACCACTGCACTCCAGCCTGGGCAACAAGAGAGAAACTCCATCTCAAAAAAAAAACAAAAAAAAAACAAAAAAACATAGCTCTCAGGGTAGAAGAAAGTCAAGAACCCCAAGATAACTTTGTAGCAAAAAAAAAAGCCATTCATCACAATCTCATTTCTTTGCAGGTTCACGTTATCTCTCAAAAATCCCTCCAAATGTAGATTTCTACTTCATAACTTATATTTCCTAGTTTTAATACTGAAATGTTTCCACTTAAATATTTGAGTAAAACTGGAAATTCAAGAAAACTTACCAAGTTCTTCTTATAACATACAGTGCTCCCTGACATAATGCCCTTCATATTCAAAAAGCCTAGATGGATGTGGGACAATTTCAGATAAAGTTCTTTTGGTAGCTTTCAATACTAGAACCCTGGTCTCATCATATGTTTGTTTTGTTGTTTATTTGTTTGGCTTGTAACAAACACTGCCTTTAATTTAATGTGAAGATATGGTAAACATGCATCACGTGGTCTAATTTTATGTGGAGAGGCGAAATATTTGACACCTTATGTCCTTTGCAAAAAACAATTTCCAAATTCCGTGGGGGAAATAATCACTTTTAAATCTTATTGATCAACTAGATTTAGTAACACATTCATTACCTAATTTGATCTCCATAAAAACTTATGAGATATGAGATATGACCTTCATTTAAGAGTGGAGGCATGACTTAGTGACGTTGCTGGTTAGGGAAAAACAAAATTGCCGCCCAGGCCTCTTGAATACTAGCCTGGCTTCTTATGTTGCATCTTGCTCTGGCTGCCAGCATAAAACAGGCATGAATCACCTGGAGATAAATCCTAATGCCTAAAGATTCCTAACAAGAGAGGAATGAGCTCCCATTAAATGAATGTGACCTTTGCTGAACTCCAAACATTTGAAACCAAGTGGGTGCTTTTGGGTTGAGTCTTGGGCCACCAGACCTACAAGACCTTTCTGGGTGGATTGCAGTGCCTGTAAGGCAGCTACTGTTGAAGAGTGCTATCCATTTGCCCAGACAGTACATTTGGGAAAGTTTGCTTTTCTTTGCTTCCTTTTAAATCTGCCATTTTAAGCAATTAATCACCTGTGGAGTCTTTTAGTTCCCAGGAGAGATTTCTAGTGCTTTTGCTACATTTCAAATCCCTTCAATTAAACCCATTTCCAAACCAAATGACTCATTTTATTATTATTTAGTTTAGGACATTTAAAAATCTTCCTGTTTATTTCCAGATAACATTTTAAGCGGCTTATTGTAAAAGCACAAGGGAAAGAAGCCAAAGACATTTGACATAATCAAATAATAATACTTGCTGATATTTATTTAATGCTTATGATGTGCCAGCCACCATGCTGGCCCTTTACATACATTATCATATTTGCCCTAATCTACGAAGCAGATATTTTCATATAAGAAATTGAGATTTCAGAACTGAAATAGCTTGTCTACACAAATAAAATAGAATGGAGCCAGGACTAAAACCCAAGTGTGTCTCACTTCATCCTCCTAACTTTGTAAGCACTGTAACGTATTGTTTTCTGAAAAGCCTTCTCCATGACGATGCCTACCAAAGAGAAACAAGGCATGACAGGACAGTGGGGAGGGATAGAACTATAATTTTAAAAATGTGGTGAAAGTAAGTTTTAGTATCTGACCATATAACTTAGCTAAACATTTTGTAGCGGATAGGACAAAAGAAAAAAAATGCAGAAAGGTCCAGGGGAATAGTAAGTGACCAATTTCAGAGTTAGTAAATCCTGATTTTAAATTCTAGCTCAGCTATCAACTAGCTGTGTAACTTCAGACAGGTTACCTCTATTCTCTGAACTTTAATTCAGTCATCTATAAAATAGAGATAGTGAAATTACTTTGTGTTACTGAGAAGTTTAAAGATAATATGTGCAAGGGAACTGACGGTTTCTGACACATGGCAGAGACTTTAAAAAGCTAGTAATTGTTGCAAACTCCTCTGTTAGCCCATCGCAGTGTTTCTTTCTCAGAATACTCTTGAAATTTACGGCTTGTATTTTGCATTTTACAGAGGAGAAACCCAAGGCTCATAAAGTGTTAATAACTTCAGTAAGATCATGTACAGCTGGGATGAAAACATATAGATATCAACTAACAAGTCAATATTTTTTTTTCATCACACATTCTTTTAATTGTCCAACCAAAGGAGGAAGACCTGTTTATCAGAAAAACCATATCTTTTCCTGGCTTGGAGCCTGAGAAGTATTGGCCATGAGAGCTGTTAAATGACAGCAGTAAGCAAAGTAACCACCAATGTCCTAGATGACAGTTTTATGAGAAAGACGAAGGCCTTCCTTGTATGACTGGTTCTTAAATCACAGGTTCATAGTAAAAACCAAGGGTATGGTGGAAAACAAAGTTATTTAAGCTAATTTTGGCAGGGGGTTGGGAGTGGAGTAGACGATGTGAACCAGACATGTAGCCTTCTTGTGGTGTCACTTAATACAAGGTTAAAGCTGGGAACCTCTTGAGGAGTGAATTCCTGTAAAATATCCACTCTGGGTTCAGTTTTATAGTGGGGCTTTTAACTAGAGTATGACAAATAGTGGATAGTTTTGATGCGTATTTCTTTAATTCCAAGACAATTAACAGTTTACAGAGACTTTAATATAGGAATCTGGCCTCTTGTGTGGGATATGGCATATATTTTTCTAGGTATTTGGCAAGAATTTGGAGAAATAACAAGACACTTCATCAGACTTTGGGTTAAGTAAACAGCCCTAAAGCATGTCCTATCAGTCATGACCTATAAGTGAGAGAATCATTCCCAATTTCATGACTGTCAATCAGTTTCATCCAAATGTTAAACATGGAATTAATTCTTCCTTCATTTCCTTAATCTGGGGTCTTTGTATATGGCTTCTCCCTTGCTCACTTTGCTTGTACTATGTTGCTTCCTTAACCTTTATTTTTTATTTCTGTACAATGGAGACAATACTAGCCCTCCCTTAGTCATGGTGAATATCAAATGGGATGGTTTATATAAAGTTCTTTGAAGCATGCAAAATGTAAACAGCTGAATTATATTAAGTTGATAGGTATCTTCTAAATAAGAGTCAAAATTTCTAAAGTGTTTTCACAAATAATCTATTGCTGTTTTTAGTGATAAATGGCAGAATACCACACCCTAAATGTGTGCATATATTTATACACATACACCTTATTGGGAAATGTGAACTAATGTTTGCCAATACCTATCATGAACTAGGCATTTTTAAATTCTCTATCTCATTTAATATTCACAACCATCCTCTGAGAGATCAGTGCCTTCCTTTCTCTGTTAACAGGGCCTATCTCATTTCTAGGATGAGACAGCTGGAATTTCCAAACAAGTTCTCTGAAGAAATGATACGTGAACTCAGACTACTTGGTACCCGAGTACTTCCTTCATCCATCCATTGATGAGGCTACTTTCTCATATTTATAGAATGAAAAAGTATATAGTTAGAGGGGATCCAGGTCCCTCTTGTGGAATGCATACATATGGCATGTGCAGCAGAGGCCTACGGTCCCAATTTATCTTGTCATGCGGATAAAGATGGATTTGGAAACCTAGGTCTTGTCTTCTTAGCGCACATTGTTTTGTAAGCGTCCTGAATGAAGTGTGTTCCTCAAACTGTGTTGTGATGTATTATGGAATTTATCCTGAACATTAATGCAAACCAGGTGGTGACTGTGAAGCCACCTACCTAGCGCAGTTTGGTGTTGGGCAAGTGGTATTGCTCAGTGGCACTAGTGGCTGAATTAAACAGATTGAAAATATATTGTAAAGCATAGGAAAAGGTTTCTTAAATGACAATGATATGATAGGGTGAATATTATACTGAATTAAAAAAGAATCCAAGAAGTGGGATTACAAAATAGCATAATAGAGTTATTAGATTAATGCTTCTTCATCTTTCAAACTTCCAAATTAGTAAGCACAACAAAGACCAAGAGACCATGCTTGGTGATGAGTAAAACAACATGAATGAAAAGAAGAAATTTTAAAGTGGCTCACAATATTCTCAAAATTAACAGAAATTAATGTTCTTATATTGGGAATCATAAAAAGAGAACAAAATAGGATGACATAAGATATATCAAATATAATGGTAAAATGTTAACTGCACCAGTAATAATAATTTGATTATACTCATCAAGGATATTAACAATCAGGAAATTTGATAAATTGAATATATATTTGAAGCTATATAGTAATTATAACATAATTACTATACATTCTCACCAGGTTAGTAATTACTTAAGCCTGGCAATGCCCAGCGTTGGCAAGATTATAAAGCAACAATAACTTATACTAGTGGAAGTAAAATTAATACAACTATTTTAGAAAATCATTTTCTATCATCATGTAACTTTGAGGATCCACATACCCTACAGTCAGCAATTTAACCTCTATGGAGTTATAGCATAGAAAATATATTGCTTATGTATACCAGAAACAAATATACAAATGTTCATACAACAGCATTGTTACTAACAACAGTGAGGATAAATAATCCAAATGCCTATCAACAGGAAAATGGTTAAATTATGTACGATTTATCCTTATACTAATATACTATTACAGAATTAATGAGTCAACTATAGCCATATGCTTCAACATATATGAATGTCATATACCTAATGCTGGATGACAAAAAAAAGTGGAGACAAATAATTTTGGTGGACACATTTATAAAAAGTTTCTTACGGATACATACATATGTAGTAAATCTAAAATAAAATGTAAGTAAATGACAATTCAGAAGAACACCTTCATGCACACAAATGAGAAAACCTAGAGGAAATGTATATATTCCTGAAAACATAAAACTTCCCAAGACTGAAACAGGAAGAACTAGAAATCATGAACAAACCAATAATGAGTAATGGACTTCAAATTATATAAGGCTAGAGAAACTAAAAGAGCACGGTGCTGGTAAAAAAATAGAAAGACATCAATAGAACATAACAGAGAAACCAGAAATAAGGCCACATACCTACAACCAACTGGCTTTTAATAAAGTTGACAAAAATAAACAATGGGGAAAGGACATCCTATTCAATAAATAGTGCTGGGATAATTGGCTAGCCATATGCAGAGGAATGGAACTGGACCTCTATCTCTCACCATATACAAAATTTAACTTAAGATAGATTAAAGACTTAAATGTAAGACTTGAAAATGTACATGATGTAAATTATAAAAGTCTTATTAATAGGAGAAAACCTAGGAAAAACTTTTCTGGACATCAGCCTAGGCAAATAATTTATGACAGAGACTCCAAAAACAAATGCAACAGAAACAACAATAGACAAATGGAACTTGATTAAACTAAAAATCCTCTTCACAGCAATAGAAATAATCAAAAAGTAAATAGAAAACCTACAGAATGAGAGAAAACAAATTATGTCTCTGACAAAGGGCTAATATCCACAATCTACAGGAAACTCAAAGAACTCAAAGAGAAACAATCCCATTAAAAACTTGTCTAAGGACAAGAACAGATATTTCTCGAAAAAAGAAATACAGGTGGCCAGGAAACACAGGAAAAAATTCTCGACATCAGTAATTACCAGAGAAATGGAAATTAAAAGCACACTGAGATATTTTACACCAGTCATAATGGCTATTACTAAAAGCCAAAAATAACAGATGTTGGTGTGGATGTGGAGAAATGGGGATTCTTGTATACTGTTGGTGGAAATGTAGATTGGTTCAACTTCTATGGAAAACAACATGAAGATATTTTAAGGAACTAAAAATAGAGCTACCATTAGTAATCCCACTGCTGGGTATCTACCCAAAGGAAAAATAAATCATTTTTATAAAAAACACACTTGCACTCATATGCTTATGGCAGCATTATTCACCATGGAAATCATGGAACTAATCCTAGTGTCCATCAATGGTTGATTGGATAAAGACAATGTGTTATATAGACACCATGGAATACTGTGCAGCCATAAAAAATAATGAATTCCTGTCCCTTGCAGCAACATGGATGGAGCTGGAGGCCATTATCCAAAGTACACTAACTCAGAAGCAGAAAATCAAATGTTGCATGTTCTCACTAAATGAGGACTAAGCTATGGGTACACAAAAGTATACAGAGTAGTATAACGGATATTGGAGATTCAAAAGTGGGGAGGTAGGAAGGGGATAAAGGTTGAAAGATTAAGTATTGTATTCAATGTTCAATATTTGAGTGACAGAGACACTAAAAGCCAAATCCCCACCATTAGGCAATATACCCATGTAACACACATTCACAAATGCCCCTTAAATCTAACATTAAAAAATAAAAATTAAATAAAAAAAGAAGTGTCATTCAATAGTACTGTTAACGTTTTACTTATTAAAGTATGTGACAAGTAAACAGAAAAGTTCTTCTGGACATGTGAAGTATATTTTGTATGAAAATATAAAATCTCATAGTTTCGAAGTATATGGTTAGGAATAAGGGTATATATATATGCATAAATGGATGTATGTAGACTAAGGATGGAAAGAACAATGCAAAACAAATCATGAGGAAGTAATTGCTGATACATCCACAAACACTTCTTTAAAAAAATAAAGCTTCCTTGGCCATTAATAATATATATATTATTAATATAAATATAAATATATATATATATTTTTTGAGACAGAGTCTTGCTCTGTCACCCAGGCTGGAGTGCAGTGGTGTGATCTCGGCTCACTGCAACCTCCGCCTCCCAGGCTCAAGCAATTCTCCTGCCTCAGCCTCCTGAGTAGCTGGGATTACAGGCACATGCCACCAAGCCTGGCTAATTTTTGTATTTTTTAATAGAGACAGAGTTTCACCATGTTGGCCAGGATGGTCTCAATCTCCCCACCTCGTGATCCAGCCTCGGCCTCACAAAGTGCTGGGATTACAGGTGTGAGCCACCGCACCTAACCCATTAATAATATTTTAAAAATAAAAATGTGATTAGGGAAAGTAATAATATGCTCTTAATTATTTGTATCTTATAGGAAAGCATTCCTTTACTCCTTGTTTAAAAATTAAAAAATAATAGTCTATTGTATAATGAAGTTGATAACTGTAAAATAAAACTAACAATTAGAAAGTATTTTGAAACTATTAGCTTTCAATAGCATTTCTTAGCAATAATTATTCATTTGAACAATATAGCATGTGTTCAACTTCAATGCATGGATGACTGCATGGAATTCCCAAGAACCTAAACAAAGGCATTTCTGGGAAGATTGTTTCTTAAACTAAACCTTAAGATTATGCTGTTTATTGAAGGCTCATTCTTGAGTATGAATGAGAAATAATTTTAATGAACAATTTTCACGAATTGGAGAGGCAAGCTCAATCACATTTGTATAAAGTCATTTGCAATACAGCACACACAACAGATAAAACTAACTCTCAGTAAATGGTGTATTGATTTTACAGCTGTGAATGCACATTGTACTATTTAGAGAAAATGTCTATTCCAGTATCTGCCTATTCCATGGGAATATGTGTCTACGAACTAAATGCTAAGATAAGAGCTCCTCTAATTTGTTTACATTATGTGGTATTTACCCTGGAGTGTGGTAACTGTTAGAGAAAATAAAATCACATGACATGCAACAACTTTCTTATTAAATGAAAGTGTGTACGTGCATGCACATGCAGACACACACATATACACACAGAAAGATAAGGAAAGGGAGAAAAAGAGATTCAGGTTAAGAGTGGGAACTTAGTACCACCAGGTACTGTCCCAGACACTAGGAATACGAAAGCTAAAAGGTGTAGTCCCTGCATTATAAGATGAGAGAATAACGAGGTGGACTATCAAGTTCAATGGGATAGGAATAGCGCTCTAATGTTGATATGCAAATGGTGCAGAGAGGAAAACAAATCTTCAGATGGTGACCAACTGGAGTCAAAGAAGGAGTCACAGGAGAGGAGGTGCTGAGCCTTGAAGAAGGTTGTTGAGAGAATGAGAGGAGGAAACACATTCAAAGCCAACCGTGCATTAGCACTGAAGTCTGAAAGAAGACGACTTTAGAGAAACAGGATCATTTACTGAGCATGGAGCAGGGGTACATAAGATGCAGGCAATGAGATTGGAGAAGCAAAAAGGGACAGGATCAAAAATAGCCTTGAATCCAGGAAGTTTTGAGTAGAGAACTAGCATATGCATTTTTAATTATAGATGTATTTCTCTGGCAAGATTAAATGGGTCACAATTTTAAGAGCATCATAAAATGTCTAAAAGACTGTTAAAAATCACTGAATAGGAATGGTAATATATGTATGTTATTATAGATGCTTGAAGGTGAAAAAAATGACATAAAAGCAAAGAAATACCAGAATCTCTTTAAGGAAATAGTCATCAGATGATTGAGGGTCCGGGGATCTGGATGTGGGGTATGATAAGCAGTCCCTCCTGAATGTTAAAATAACCGCACTTATTATGTGCTCCCTATGTATTAGGCAGTCTGCTAAATATTTTATACTCATTATTTAGTTTAATCTTTCCAACACATCTAACAGTAGGTCTTTTGAATTCTGTTTTAGAGATGAGAACTCTGAGAATTAAAGAGGTTAAACAACTCACCCCAAGTCATACAATTAGTAAATGGAACAGTGTTTTACTTCAAAGCCTGAGCGTCTGCATATAAAAAAGGACACAAAGCCCACATCACTGGTCTAAAGATGAGCAGGTCACCTCCCAGCATTAAGCCAAGAGACTATAGAAACACTACTGCTATCATAAAATTAACAAAGCAAATAAAAAAGTAACTACTGCTATCATATCAAAGTAAAACTGCTATCATATCAAAGTAAAAAAAAAAAGTAACTACTGCTATCATAAAACTAAGCCAAAGAATAAAATTAGACCTAAAGATCGAGAAGAATGACTACTCCAGAGAAACAGGAAGCGCCAAAGAGCTGTAGAGTACGCCTTTATCTTCTCCTGCCTAGGGTTGGCCACTGACTCATCCAGGAAATGAATGGCAGGCTGGCTGAAAGAGTATGAACAATAACAATGTCACCAGTGACAATCACAACAACAGCCTGTTTATTGGATACAAACTATGTGCAGGGTCTATGCCAAGCTTTTCATACATGAGCTAACTGGTGCTTAAATGAGCTAAGTGACTTGTCACTGTTCTTTCAAGTCCAAAACTCATTATTCTTTTATGCAGAACTGCTTTCCACATCTGACTGAGTGAAGGAAATATCTGAATAACCATATAGAGTTGGTGTTTAAATTGCTTTATCAATTTACTCTAACAACTTTTCTGCCTCAATCATGTCTTTCTACCCTATAGCAGTAATTCGGAGGATGAATTTGAGGTGGGGTTTGACTCTGAACTAGTCAGTTTTGTTGAAGAGTTATATAAGAGTACCCATAATCACTTCAATAATAAGTGGGATGTTTTCAAGTTGAAAAATTCTCATGTAGTTTGTGGGTGTGTGGGGTATTCAGAAAAATCCTATTACTAAATTGATGTAAATGCATTTTTCCCAGGTGCCCTAAGGTAGGCAGATGAGCACAGCTACATGAAGCTTATTGCACAAAAATTTAAATTCACAAAATAGATACATTAAGGAGTACTTATTCTCAAGAGAAAAAGCAATTTTCACACTAAACAAGGATTTCTTGAACTAGCAAATTCCTCCCTAGTGTATTTCAATTAGATTTCCATTTACAATAGGAAAAAAAATCAATTTGCAGGCAATTTTGCAGTGACATATCTATTGCATAAAGCAAAATACAGTAGTATCACTTTTTTGAGTTTTGAACAAACTCTTGTATAGAAAACACTTTGAAAACCACACACAAATAATGCTTCCTGGTGGATGACACACAAAGCATCCTTAAAGTCTCTAGTTGGTTCCGTCGATAATAAAATCACCAGTACTGAGAGTTCAGTGCACGCCAGCAAAATTCCCAAATTAATTCCTCCTGATGAACTCCGTCTTTTCTAATACATTTTTTCACACTGCTATTATGTGGAAACAAGTTGACACTGGCTTCTTACACATAGGACTTATCTAGACTTCCAGCTGTTTGGCTGATAAGGAGATTACTAAGTAAACTTCTAACTCAGCCAGATGGTACATGGCCATGTTTGACTTGAAATATTTTCAGCTTTTTGGATTAACAAAGAGTTGAAAATTTTCAGGATAAGAAGAACTTTCCCCTCCCTACTTTTCAGGGTAGTGTTTATTCAGAGAAATAAACTTTCGGACTTTTGATTGGCATCCCTGAAGAAAGCAGCATCTGATCAAATGCATGGAGAACATGAAATTTATTGAAATTATAAACAGTAACTATGGCTGCAAAAGAAATTGGCTTTTGTCCTTGCAAGGATGAGTAAACTGGAAAAGATTTTTACATAAACTAAATCTCTTACATAGATGTTCCTGCCCTGAAAACCTTTAGCACTAAGATAATGACCACCTTGTAAGTGATGGTTAGATGTAAGTCACTCTAAATAGCCTCTTAAATGCCAAAGGAATACAGGGACAGAGGTTAACACTTAGAGTAAAATTTTAAAAATCTGCGTTTTTGAGTCTTGAGTTCTCCCAAAAGGGCCACTTGCATGACCTTGGGCCTCTCTTTAACCTCCCAGAGACTCTCTCTTCTTGTATGCAAAGTAAAAACCAAAACATCTACCTCCCGTGGCATATAATCCATAAGGTATTAGCTATCGTATAATCAATGACAACAGCTCTTGTTATTCAACTCGTTCATAAAAGAGCTATCTAACTATAAGTATCCCAGCAAATATTTCCTTTGCTTTTAGAAAATTTTAGCAGTTACAGATTACATTCTAATAGCTACTACAAATCAGCCAGATTACACCATTAATTGGCAGTTCACTGTTCTGCACCAGTATGTCCTGAATTCTCAGGAAAGAAGCATAACAATGTTTTGGTTTACTCAAGAGATATAACAGACTGGTTATCAAAATAGCCCCAATTCTTCACCTGTTCTTGTAGCTATGGCCTTTGCCATGTGTCCTTGTATCTCTTTCTATCAAGAAGTAGAATGTATTTTCCCAATTCTTTTAATTGGGTTGACCTTCTGACCTTCTGAGCTAATAACTAACAGAAAGCAATGGAAATGATGATTGGCCAAGCTCTAAGCTTAGGCATCAAGAGACTTTGAACATTTCTGTTCCTTTGTTGCCCAGACACTGTCATTAAGAATATGCCTGGACTAGCCTACTGAAGATACCACATGAGGGAGAGCCCACTTGTATTAGTCAAAGCCCTTCTAGACAAGCTATACCAGTTGAGCCCCAAACATCTGAGAAAATCTAGATAGATCATCATATCTGCCCATCCAACTCACATCTGACTAAAGATGCACAAGTGAGCTTAGCTGATTACAGAAAGAATTGATTCATTTCACGTGAACCATATGGGTCACAAGTCTCAAGGAGATCATAGTGTGGAAAGACAAAAAGGCAAACAAATGAATTGCTGAGGTCAGAATAATGATTCATACAATTGAGGCAAAATACAAACTGTAATAGGCCATAGAAGAGAAAGAGGTCAAGGCATCCAGGGGGTTCAGAGATTTTTTCATGTGGTGCTATTGGAACTAAGTCTGGAAAGGAAGAAAAATGCTGGGAAATGTGGCCCATTTCCAAATTTAAGGACATTTTCTGACACTAAAATCATTTTTTTTGTGTGTGTGTGAGATGGAATCTCACTCTGTCACCCAGGCTGGAGTGCAGTGGTGCAATCTCAGCTCACTGCAACCTCTGCCTCCTGGGTTCAAGTGATTCTCCTGCCTCAGCCTCCTGAGAAGCTGGGATTACAGGTACGTGCCACCACGCCTGGATAATTTTATATTTTTAATAGAGATGGGGTTTCACCATGTTGGCCAGGTTGGTCTCGAACTCCTGACCTCGTGACCCACCCGCCTCACCGTACCAAAGTGCTGGGATTACAGCTGTGAGCCACTGCATCTGGCCAACATTTTTACTTTGTACTATGTGGAAGATCAGTGGTTAGAAGGGCTGTAAACAAATTTGCATTTTAGAAAGAATACTCTGGTGATGAGATGGGGGCATACTTAGAAAGGGAAGAAGCGGGGAGGCCTGCTGAAACCTATTCTAACAAGCATTCATCTAAAAATATTGAAGTTCTTACCAAGAGAAACATTCAATGGGAATGAAGAGGAAGAGATGGATTTGAGAAATATCAGAAAATAGTGCAATTGTTGCTTTCGGTTGCAGTGCAGAAGCACCCAGCAGAAAAGTGGCATATTGCAGAACTGATAAGTCTCTTACTCCAACTGCTTTTTAGAAACCCACTGTGTGATTTTGATGGAAGGATTTAGCCACTGAACTTCTAGAGGATGTTGGCTTTTGAAAAGGGGAAAACACAGGAGTTCCTGTGGATCCAGGTGATTGGGTTTAGTTCTGTTTTGTAGCCTGCATTTAGACCCTTTGTAGATAAAATTGGGGCAGATCCTAGAAGCTGCACACACTCACAGGTGGCTTCCTGGGACACTGCTTGAATCTAGGTCTAAAGTTACAGCAACTTTTGAGGACATGTATGCTTTCCTGAAATCAGTGATGGAGTGACCATTTAATACTTTCTCTTTTGTCATTCTACCTTTCTTTTTTCCCCATTAGGCTCTAACTGAACTTTGTTTCAGAGTAGTGGGCTGTGAAAGTGGGCTAAGAAGATTGAAGAGCTCTATAAAGAAGGTATAAAATATGACTCTGACAATTTGATGCTGATCGTTTGTGATGTGTGAAATTAAATCCTTATCCAATGTGCCTAGACAATGCAATTAGTCTTGGGTGTCTATATTAAGAAACCTTTTTTGTTAAATCAGTGCAGGAGCTCAGCTCAGAAATAGACCACCCTGGAGAAAAAGTTTTAAGATGTAAGTCATTCAGTGCCCCAGGTTTCCAAGAAAAAAGTACAAATGTATGATGACAAAGAATAAGGGAAAGTTAAACGACTTGTCCGTTAACGTATATACACTGATTAATTATCTGTTTACACCACTCATGCATTTATGTATTCATCTTTTAGCATATATTTTTGAGACCTACTACATAAAAGATACTTGCATTAAGGATAATGCTGAACAAAACAGAGTAGGTCCTGTGTCACAGTGTTTACAATCTCCAGAGGAGTGAAGAGACAGATATTAAACAAATACAAATAGTTGCATAATTTTAAAGTGTAGCAAATATTAGGCAAAAGAAGCAACACAAATAGTCAACAGGAGAGCAAGAACTTTGTCTTTCTTTGTCACAGTTGTATGTGCCAGGCACTGCCCCAAGACATTGACATCTAGCAATTCATTTAATTTAATCCTTAAAATGGAGGCACTATTACCACTCCCATTTGAAGGATGAGAAAAATGAGATAAAAAGAGGTTAAGATTGGCTGGGTACAGTGGCTCACGCCTGTAATCCTGGCACTTTGGGAGGCTGAGGTGGGTGGATCATGATGTCAGGAGTTTGAGACCAACCTGACCAACATGGTGAAACCCCATCTCTACTAAAAATACAAAAATTAGCCAGGTGTGGTGGCATGTGCCTGTAATTCCAGCTACTCAGGAGGCTGAGGCAGGAGAATCGCTTAAACCTGGGAGGCGGAGGTTGCAGTGAGCCAAGATCACGCCACTGCAATCCAACCTGGGCAACAGAGCAAGATTCTGTCTCAAAAATAAAAAATAAATAATAATTATAAAAGAGGTTAAGGTTAACCAAGATCACATATCAGTAAGTGGCCAAATAAGAAGTAGAAACCAGAGAGTGGGGCTTATGGAGGGGGTGTTCTCATCCACTGTGTTACCTGCCTATGCCCACATCGAAGAGCTCATCTCCACCTAGTAACCCAACCCTCTCCTCTATTGCAACACATCTTATTCAACCTTTGCAATACAGCCTATGGCAAGCCTTCTGTGACACGTCATCAAATCCCACAGAGACAGTTAATGTCTCTCCTGCATGTTTCTAAATACAGAAAGAATAGTGTCATGGGGTTATGAGCATACACTCTCACGCTAGCCTACTGACTTCAGTTTCCTACCTCTGAGGCTTAATGGGCACAAAAGCTTAAGCACAGTACTCAACCCCTGTGTACCCCCATTA
This sequence comes from Pongo abelii, assembly GCF_028885655.2. Lineage (NCBI taxonomy): Eukaryota > Metazoa > Chordata > Mammalia > Primates > Hominidae > Pongo > Pongo abelii. The sequence goes on from NC_071994.2 coordinate 82,682,422, forward strand.
CACGTTACCCTGCACCACCACCTAAACCACTGGTAGATTGCCACCATTCTGAAACAATGGGGAACTTAGAAAGGAATCCCATTACCATATTACAATGGTTTTGGTATGTCCACAACTAGATTCTCAACCTCTAAAAGAACACCTGTAATACAGAAATATCTCAGTAAATATTGTTCACTGGAGGAGTGAAATCCTTTCAAGATCTTTGCCATCCTAGTCATACACTAATCTTTCCAGTAACACTGGATGATTTGATATTATTTTAACATACACTAGATTTTGATATATCTACATCATTGTTTGTATTATTATTTCTGCCTATTGTAAAGAACCACAATAAATCCCTTATTTAAAACCTGTATGGCCAGATCTATGGAAGAATTCATGGGGGCACGAGAGAAGTATTTTATAGAGATAAACCAATGTAATTGCGTGTTATATAGTGTCCTCAGCAGGGCCTAAGACAACATTCTTTTGCCAAAATATATTAATATTTCTGGAGCACAACATATAAATATTCACACTAAGTAAAATTAATGAAGGCTGTAGCATGTATTTCAGGTTTTGCTACCATTTGAGCAAATGCTTTTAGTTTTAAGATTTTTGGACTTTGTAATTGCACACCAAGGGCCTGTATTATTGCTACCTATGATCTCTATTGGTCTAAATTGTACCCATACCTCAAAAGTAAGATCTGATAACACCTTCCCAGAAAATCTGTCCTGTCTTCTGCACCTGAAATTAACTTTCCTCTCTTCTACCCTCACCATTCTCAATTCCTTTAACAGAGTGATGGCATTTTCAGCCTTGTGCTTAATTTAGATGTACATACACTTGTTCTCTTTTCTAGATGGAAAGATCCTTGAAGATCAGAAAAATGGTTATTCATATTTTATCCTTTTCTCTATCTATGGCAGATATTATCCTTATCGTGAGTAGGACTTAACTGAACCTAAAGAATGGCTTGAACTAGGAGTGAAAGGGGAAGGACATTCCTGAAGACTATGAGAACTAGAGGTTAAAAAGACAATTTCATATATTGATTAGACCTATGCGTATGGGCACTTACTAGCATGTTGCACATGTTATCATTCAGGACCAATAATCTTAGGAGAACATTGAGACTTAGAGGGGCTGAGTGACTTGTGGTTAAATAGTGGCAACATTTCAATTCAAACTTAAGATTGCTTAAGTTTAAACTCTGTGGTTTTCCCACTGTATTTTCCACTTAGCAGAGTTGCTATGGTCTAAGGGAATTGAGGAATCTTAATGAATCTTCAAAGCTATCTGTAACTGTTGTTCAATTACAGACATGTATCTGGAAAAGGAGAGTTAAATAAAGAAACAATATTTTCCTTAGATGCAGTTGGGACTTGAGGGCCAAATAAGTCCTCTCACAAGGTTAGGAGTGTCAGAGGAATTTATCAGCCTTATTGTTGCAAGGAAACTAAGGAGAATGAAGATAATATTTAGAAGGAGTCACTAGGTACAACAAGATTGCAAACTTAATTGTAATGCTGATCCCTTCTGCGCCATCTTATTAAACAGGCAAGAAAATCCTTTATCACAAAAGATTTCCAAGGATGTGACATTTTCCTCTCTCTATTTCTATTTCACTTAAATTATCACCCTGAAGATTTCAAAGGGGTGCTCTCAGCAGTCTGATAGATTGAAGCCCCTCTCTAACTAAAGGAAACATCGATTGTGTAAAAACGAAAAATATCAGAGACATCCCCGGTAGATCTCTGTGAAACCATGTACTCATATGAGACTTCTTTTTTTTTTTGTATTTGTTATCACTTTGAAAATGACAAAGGAGCAATAAAATAATTAATTAAGTTCTGGAATAACATCTTGAGGTATGATTATAATCAGGAAAGCTACTGTGAAAATGGCATTATAAGTCTCGATTCCCATTCTCTTGTGTGACTTGGCCCTGAAATGTACTCAGGACACAAAGGAGAGCTGATATTTTTGTCTGAGTGAAGCAGAAAACTCAACCTGGGCTGTGAAAATTAAAGCTGGTTGTTGCTCTCTCTAAAATCTGTAATAAAATCTCACAACTAGTATCCACAAGTACTGAGTACTTTAGATAATTTTACATACCTTTATGTGTAAATGTATGTGTATATATATGCATTTTTAATGTCGTGTAGAACAAACAGGTAAATAGAGTTGGTTTTTCTATGGTTTTTGTAGCTCTGAAAGGTTAGGTTGGCTCAAGATGTATTTGAATCAGTTTATCCATACCTTTTGGTAGAGTCCAAACTGTTTAACCTTGTGGCAAGGAGCTCTGCCTCCTGCTTACCCATTAACCCCTCTTCCCCTCATACAAGACACTTTATAATATTCTTTTATTTCCTGTAATGTGATATTCTCCCTCCCACTGCAGTAGGTTTGCATCTTCTTCCCTTTCTGCCTTCAATATTTTTCTCAATCCCCCCATGCACTCTAGGTCTTAGCAGCTTCCACAGTACTTCTGCACAGACACCTTCCCTGGCACCCCTTCCAGGCTGAAGCCATTGCAGTGCATCTCTGTATGGTCCCTTTTCTAACTCTGCTCATATCTACAGTCACTTGGTTCCTGATTGTCTTCCAATTCAACTATGAGCTCTGGGAGGGTAGAGCTGAGGTTTGGTTTGTTAAAGCATAGTGTCTGATGTATACTAAGATCTTTAGTAAATATTTGTTGAAAAAAATCAATGGATAGAAAAATCAATATGTCCAAAGGAAGTCATGATTGAAAATGGTTGATCATTTTAAATGAGCAACTTTTCTACTTCCTGTTTCCAAAACTCCAAGGGCGAAGCAAATGTGCAATTTTTTATCTCCTTGAGCTTGACTCTGAGCACCACGTGGTGCATGTAAGTAGTTACTAAGATGCTGTTGTGTAAATGAATGGGGCAACAGGGCTGAGTGGGAAGGGCTAAACTTGACAGGCAGGCTTATCTAGCTCAATTCCTGAGTACCTCATTTAGTAGCTTAGGGACTTTATTTCTCAGATTCCTGTCTTATAAAATTAATAATAGTTAACAATTATAGGTTAAATAGATCTATTTTCTGCATGATGCTTTATTTTGTTTGTTTCAAAGAAAAAGATACATGAAAAATTGATAGTACACTATTAGTACTTCATAGCTATTCAGTATTGTGACTTTTATTATTATGCTATGTGAAGCAAGACAAACAAAGAATTAAATCAGATGTAACTCGTAGCCACAAGAAACTTCTAATCCAGGGAATAAAACTAACACATAAAGACCAGGCTACAGAAAGATTTGTGAAGAATACTGTTGAGGTTCACACTGTATATGAAAATTCTTTTGAGAGGACACAGTTTCTATTGGGGGTAAAAAGGGATCACAACAAAGTTAGAACCTTAATTTTATTAGCAACTATGAGTTATTGGGAAAAAATTCAACTTCGTTTTTTTTTTTTTAATCAGAGTCTCCCTCTGTTATGAGGCTGGAATGTAGTGGCATGATCTCGGCTCACTGCATCCGCCACCTCCCGGGTTCCAGTGATTCTCCTGCCTCAGCCTCCCAAGTAGTTGGGACTACAGGGGAGTGCCACTACACCCAGCTAATTTTTGTATTTTTAGTAGAGATGGGGTTTCACCATGTTGGCCAGGATGGTCTCTATCTCCTGACCTCGTGATCTGCCCACCTCAGCCTCCCAAAATGCTGGGATTACAGGTGTCAGCCACTGTGCCTGGCCTTCATTCAACTATAATAAAGGTCAATTTCCTCAGCCGAGAACTTGGAACATAATTACTCCACAGGTTTATAGCATGGCTGAAATACAATAATGCAGGTGAGGGCATCTAACATAAGTGCACGAATATTCCAGCACCTGTTAGATGCCAGGTGCCCTGAATTTGATATTCAGGTCTGGAATATGGTTAATGCTTAACAGAGTTTTGCATGAATAAACAAAAAACAATGTGTAAAATAAGATTTTCAGCTTGGGCTTGAAGGATGAGGTGATTTAGATTGGAGAGTTGTGGGGCAGGATGCAGGTGATATTATATTCCAAAGAGGACAAGGTATCAGTAAAGGGGCAGAGGCAGGAAATCTCATGGCAAGGCGGAAGGTGATGAAGTGACTTGTCCAAGGGCACATAGCTAGTCGGTGGTAGATCAGGGTCTTTTCCATTTTACCACATGATCTCATAAATAGGGCCACAGATGATGTTTGAGATGGCTTGAGTTTCAGGGAGATTATTTGGGTGGCTGTTTGTAAGGAATCCTGGAAAGTGAACTTGAGATCCTGCCATGTGCCAGGTGCTGAGCTAGGATGCCAAGCGCAAGCACATAGGTCATTCTTGCAGAGAGCTAGGGTGCTGTCACGTGGCTGAGGCAATAAAATAATTTAGGTCTTCGTGGAGGGTAAGAAGACTGTAATCCTGCTGATAATCATGGCAAACAATAATATAGTGCTTAGTATTAAAATTTGCCAATATTTAACCTATAAACAATGGCAATTTTCTATAGTTCAAACTGATATATGCCAGGAATTATTATGTATGCTTTTAAAAAGCACTCATTAAATCCTCACAGCAACCTAGTCAGAGAGGCAGTATTATTATTATCATTTTGTGGCAAAGAAATTAAAGGACATTTCAAAAGATAGTTAGGACTAATTAACCAGAGCTCAAGAAAGAGGTTCCATCTACAGATAAAATTTAAAATGCCATGGGTATCAACAAAAGAGCTGAAGCATGAGGACAGATGAGATTACAATGGGTCTCAAAAAGAGCGTGGACAGGATAGGTTTAGAAATGTTAGGGAAAGGTTGCACTTTATTAGATGGGACATACTTATTCTAAAAAGTATCCAGTATTGATTTGAAATTTACATATGCTCTATATTTTAGTTTCCTAAGTATGGTAATCCTCCCTATGTGAGTAAACAGCAATTTATTACTTGATAAAAATACAGAATCATCTCTATGCTGGGTGACTTGCCCAAGACTGACAGATATTCATTTGTTGTCAGAAGGTCCAGATTTTACCTCTCGCTCTGTTCCTTTCCATACCACATTTTTAAGTACTTTTATCATACATGTATTGAAAGTGACCTTGAAAATATGTCTGTAAGATAAAAGAAACTAACGCGCTCATGTGCATATACTATACTGCACACCTGGAAGCATAGTAAGCTGATGAAGCCTAATTTGCATCTAAGCCAAACAATTATTTTATGTCTTTGGTGTTCAGCATTTCACAACATTATAAACATCAGACAGGATGATATTTTGAGATTTTAAAGGGAGGAGATTTGTCATACAAGCTGGCAGATGTGGCTGCTGAAGAATCTAAGTCTCCCAAATCTCCATTCCCATCTCTATCATGGGGAAAAAAAAAAATCACTCTCTCGTTTGTTCGATCTATATACCTGTATTAGTCCATTCTCATGCTGCTATGAAGAAATACCCAAGACTAGGTAATTTATAAAGAAAAGAGATTTAATTGACTGACAATTCCTCATGGCTGGGGAGGCCTCAGGAAACTTACAATCATGGCGGAAGGCATCTCTTCACAGGGCGGCAAGAGAAAGAATGAGTGTTGCGTGAAGGGGGGAACTCCTTATAAAACCGTCGGATCTCGTTAGAACTCACTCACTACCACAAGAACAGCAAGGGGAAAACTGCCCCCGTGATTCAATTATCTTTACCTGGTTCCCCCTTGACAGGTGGGGATTATGGAAACTACAATTCAAGATGAGATTTGTTTTGGGACACAGCCAAACCATCAATACCCTTTACATTTATTCTGTTCTAGCTCTATAAACCACTGGAGAGTCAGGGATAGGCAAACTAAAGACTTTAAGAGCCAGCAATCTGAAAGGGATAGATAAGCCTTATAGGGTTGCATGAAAATCAATTACAATTATGAATATGTTTTGTCAAATGTAAGAGATTGCACAAGTATAATTCTATTGTAAATTTTCAGTACCTTCCTATATGATCTTATTTTTTACAAATTTTTCCTTATCCTACCTTTTGTATAGGACAACCTTCTATAGCATAGATGTATCCAGATTATCTTGGATCCTTGATGTTGTTACTTACATGGAATAAATTTTAAAGTTTCTTAGGTGGCAGAAAAAGCCACTGATAAACTAAACTAATCTTTATTTTTAGACTCAGCTGCTATCCTGCCTTTGAACTGGCTTCTGCCTTTGCCTCCTATTCCATTCTTAATGAGATCCTTTTCATTCTTTAAAGCCCATTTCAATTGTCTTCTAACCTATAAACCCCTTCCTCTGTCCTTCTAGGAAAAAGTAATTGATTCTCTCACACTTCTTCTACATACCATGCTATTGCATTTTATACAGCATTATAATAATATATTTATGTATCTTTCTTCCTCAGTATACCAAAAACACTTTATAAGTGTAGCACTTATTTTAATACCCAAGAAACTATTACAGAGGCTGGTTCAAAACATTTTTCAATTAATGTTTCCTGAATTTACTAGAGTTAGATCTACATATGTATACTACTACAAATATATGCATATAAAAAGTTCAAATAGGTAGGCAAATTATACTTAATAAATTATATACATATTTGTGTGCAAGTATCTGTAAATATTTTATAAGCATATGTGATATATATTCTATAACATAATACATGCTGGGGAAATATATGTTGAATTGAATGCATGCGAATATCTTGATCACAGTTAACATTTTTTGACTATGCCCTGTGCGCCGAACCCTTTCCTAAGTGCTTCGCATGAACTCTCATTTCCTTGGCATACCGGTGAACCCTAAGATAGGTACTCTCCTTATCCTATGTTTGCAAAGAAGGAAACCTAGACTTAAAATCATGAAGTAAATTGCCTATAATTCTGTATTTATTGAGTCAGAGATTTGAATTTTAAATCTAAAAGTATCTGACTCTAAAGTTTTTGTTCTTTCTAGTAATATTCTGTGGATAGATTCATACATACATATATACACACACAGATAGTACATAGAGCAAGCTATGGAGACATGTCCATATGCCACACACAATAGAGTTATAGGTCTGTATACATATAATATCAACTCTTGTCTTTTGAATATGAACATAATGAGAGCATATACAATTATATAAAACATACATATGTGGTATATGTTTTACATTTATATAGAATAAACATTTGTTTTTCTCTGACAAGTACATGCTTTGTTCACAGACCTCATATTTTGCTATGATAAAATAAACTTTGGGTGAATCAATCAGCAAATATGTATATGCACTTTCTAATATATTTTCTACATATGTATATATATATATATATATATATATAAAACTTTATTTATCTTTTTAAGGGTTGCACATAGAAGATATAAAATGGATTTTCCAGGTAAAAAAATCTATAGCAACTCTCCATCAGTATGCTTGCTAGCCACAGCTGCCATCCCCATGTGGTAGAGAGGTGTGGACCACCATCAGCAAGTGTTAATTTGTCAGTCTAGTTGGGACAAGTATACTATTATAAAGCTTTGTTCTCTGGAAATATATACAATCACAGCTGGAATTCAGGCACTTGCTGTCACCACAAAAGAAAGGATTTGCAACAAAAGTGTCTTTGTGGTTTTGGTTCTTTTTATGCTGCCCCTTCCTTTTTTCCTCAGCCTGTGAGTCAGTTACACTTGTATCTATTCTTTCAGATCTGCTTCCTTAGCAAGGTATATATGCTAACATAGTACTGTCTACTCCTCAATCTCCTTTGCCCTCTTTGCATTTAAGTAAGACTTTTAAAATTCCAGGATCCCTCTGAAGCAAGAAAAAATCACTGCTGCCCTTTCCCCAGAAGGGCTGCCAAGTCCAAAGAACGTGAAGTGTAATCAGGATTTTGCTACTTGCTATTGGATGACCTGGGCAAGTCCTTCCCTTCCTCCCTCCCTCCCTCCCTCCCTTCCTCTCTGTTTTTTCTTTCCTTGCCTTGCCTTTTGTTTTTTCTTTCTCTTTCTTCTTTCTTTCTTCCTTGTTTCTTTTTCTTTCTTTCCTTCTTTCTTTCTTCATTCATTCTTTCTTTCTTTCCTTCCTTCCTTCTCTTTGTCTCTCTTTCTCTTTCCTTTCTTTTCCTTTTTTTTCCTTTTCATTTACAACAGCCTCAACCCCCTTCCCCCCATCCCCCAAGGCTCAAGCGACCTTCTTGCCTCAGTCTCCCAAGTAAATGGGACTACAGGCACACATCTCCATGCCTGGCTAATTCTTTAAAAAATTTTGTAGAGATGGGGTCTCACTATGTTGCCCAGGCTTATCTCAAACACCTGGGCTCAAGTGATCCTCCTGCCTCAGCCTTCCAAAGTGCTGGGGTTATAAACATGGGCCACCACTCCCCACCTAAGCAAGTTTCTGAATCCCTATGTGCCTCAGTTTTCCATCCCCAAAATGGAAATCATAGCACTTACATGTTGGGCTTTCTATGAGGATTAAAGGAGATTGTTTATATCTGAATCATGAAACAAGTACAAGGTGTTCTAGATAACTCAGTAAAGTGAAAGGAATAAATTAAAGCAGCAACAGTGAAGAGACTAGAAAGTACCGTCAGTGGGTAGATTCCACAAACTGTAGGATCAGGGAGCATGGGTGAACATCTGCTGGTGAACATAACAAACTAGGGAGGAGAGCAAAGTACTGAGAAGTGGACCACTGTGAAAGAGTGGATTGCCTGGAAGAGCTTAAAAAGGCAGTTGTAAAGAATGTAAAACAGCAGTAGTCCAAATTAGAATTAGAAATCCAAAAATATGTTTTCAAAAAGTTGAAACAAATAGATTCCAAGCAACACAATGACTAAAGAGTTAGATAATGTTAGTGACATGGTAAATTAGGCAAATGCTCCTTCCACTGAAAAATCATTAAAAACTTCTATAAAATGTTATAATAAAAGACATTTATGCAGTGTTTACTATGTGTCCAACTGTGTGAAGTCCTTTGTACACATTTCATCTTACCCTCCTGACAATACTACATATTTGGTGCTGCTCTTGCCCACATTTAAAATATGAAGAAGCTGAAGCACGGAGTTCCTCAAGGGCACGAAGTTAACCTCACGGTCAGGACAAGAACCCATTGTAATTCACCCCAGAGCCCACAGTCTATATCCCAGTGGTGTATTTCTCCCACAAAGGACATGAGTTACAGTTGAAGCAGATGCAATATGTCATGATTTTTAGCTATTGGTGGAAGGTAATAAAAGAAAAACCTTTGACCGGGATAGGAAGAACTTTTTTTAAGTGGCAAAAGCAGAGTAATAGTCAATGGAAAAAGAAGAAAATAAAATGAAAGCACAACTACTTGGCTTGACAGTGAGGGACTTTTATGTTGTCAAGTAAGAAATGTTTATTTGTTTTTATGTTTTATGTCAATATAAGGACACAAGATAGAAAATACAAATGTGTTTACCAAGATACAGATGTCTTCAGCCTTGATGGCTTAAAAGAAAAGGCACTGCTCCCAGAAGACTAGAGGAAGCTAGAAGGTGAGAAGGAGGGATGAGGTACTTACATCGACAGAGATTCATGAGATGCTATTTAAAGTTAAATAAACAAGAAGGAAAGTTGAATTCTTCTATTTATGTAAAGACAAACACTATGCAAAAAATTTGTCTTGTAAAAATTAAGTGGGATAATAGAGTTATGAAAATTTGGCTAGTCTTTTCACAGAAAAAAACTGATAGATGTAATTAAATTAATGAAATCAAGAAAAGCCTGTATAATTGTACCAATTTAGATGTAGAATTGTAATTAGCAGACTTCTTGAAGTAAACCAGGGTCAGGGAGAAAGCACAGATAGCAGTGGGGCCAGAGCACTCTTAACTTTCCTGTATAAGCTTCACAACATTCATGTGTGTGTGTTTGTGTAAGAGGGTGAGTGTATGTGTATATCCACACTTATAAACATACATATCCTACAGCTATATTTCTCCTTGTAACGACAGCCAGGAATGAGAGTCCCTTAAGCAAACTGGACATTCCCTGCAGGGGAAAAAAACATCCCTAGGTGAAAATTATCATCATCAAAGGCTATGGATCCTTCCTAGGAGCTGACATCAACATACTGGTGGATTAAAAGAATTAACAAGCGCCTTGCCAATTCACACTGGATCCTATTTCTCTGTGAGGTCCCCTTCTTTCCCCTCCCCTCCCTTCCCCTCCCCACCATTCCCTTCCCTTCCCTCTTTCCTTTTTTCTTTTCCCTCTCCTTCCCTTTCTCTCTCTGTTTTTTTCTCTCTTCTTTCAACTTCAGTGTATTCCTATATATCCTACCGATGCTTCTTCCATTTTAGCATCATGAGTATTTATAGTCCAAATTAGAAAAACAACCAGCTTCACTTTGCCAAAAGGAAACCTTAAAGTCTAAGATGTTAGGAGCTACTACTCTTGACAAAATGAGAGTTTGCCAGTTATCTTTCGTAGTTGGGCTCAAAACCTATTCTTCCACTTCCTCCTTTGTGTAGTCTTAAGTGAGTACACCTCATTGTCTCAGTTTCCACATCTGTAAAATGGAAGTATTAATACCTCAAACTATTATTGAGAGATTAAATGTGTCAATACTGTTCACCACAGGACACTCACGTGGTGCTACGCATAATACCCTATGTGCAATATCTTACTACAGCCATCACAATAGCTTCACAAAGACCCCTGTGTGATGGATATTACCATCCATTCTATGGATGAGTCCGTGGAAGCTCATAATAGTTAAAGAACAGTTCTAAGTAGCCAAATCTGAATTTGAACCCAGGCCTTTTTGAGTGATTGCTCCCACCACACTATTTATGCTATTTCACTTTGCAGAGGGGACATCCAGGTATAATGCCATGGTACCACCTCCCTCCACTGAACCCAAGCTCAGTTCTGCCCCCTGGAAAGTGATGGAGTGACTATTCAGAATCTCGTAGTTATGGCCTGTGGACAGCTAAGTTCATTCAGAAAACACAATAAAACTCCACCAATAGTGCTCTTCTGACTGAAGACAAGAGGTTAACCAGAAAGTAGTGGCTTTGACACAAATCTTCTCAGTTGTGGCAAATTATGAACTTGACTAGATTTTATTTAAAATTCTCATTTCCACTGATAGGATTTTTCCTAAGGCCATAATACTTTTATCTCTAGCCAAACAACACAGAAGAAAGAAAATATGTGGTAGGGAAATTGCAGGCTTTTAACTTTGTCAGGAGATTCCTGAGTTATCCACAAATCCTCCCCCTTTCTCCACTCATCCACTCAGCCTTAAAAGTTGCTCCTCCCCTGTTCTGAACCTTTCGAGAATCTATGATCTTCTCACACACGCAGAGTAATTGTTCAGTTCTCCAAACAAACTGCAGCTACTATGTGCCTCTCCCTGTCTCTCACTCAAGCCTCTTCAGTTCATTTGCTATTGAAGCTCAAGTGAGTTTTCTAAAAGGCAAACCTGACCCTATCACTCCTCTGCATGCAAGCCCTTAATAGGTCCAGTTGCTAATAACATTTAAAGCAAATTTCTTACAATGGCAGAAGAGAACTCCGGGTTTTGTCTTCAACATATTTTTTTCTGCCTACTTCACACCTCTAACCTTAACGTACAACATATAAACAGTATTCAACTATGTGCGGTTCCCAGGACATGTGAGGTGGTTTCACATCTTCATCACTTGGCACATACTCCAATTTTCCTGGAATATATAGTTTACTTTGCTCAGCTTTGCATACTGTTACTCATGTTTCATCATCTATCTTAAATACTACTCATGTAACTTTCCCAGAAGAATCACACAATATTTCCTTTATGTAGGTATCTCACTTGGTATTATAGCACTTACAGTAATTATTCATTGTCATTATTTGCTTACACATTTATTACTCCAAGGAGAATGAACTCCTTGGGGCAGAGATAATATCTTAGGTATTTTTGTACCCCCGACACTTAGGACAGGGTCAAGCACAGACTAGATTTCACCAGTAAATATCTTGGGCATGAATAAATATTTAGGAGTAGGAAAGTATTTCTGACATATGGTCAAATTATTGATTATGTGTGTGTAAAGTATCAGATTATGTGGTAAGCATTGGGATAGAACTTTGAACCAGACAGCCATAATCTCAAATTTCACTGAGCTCACTTATATGCTAAAACTCTCATGAAAGTGCACACATCAAGAATCACTCTTTAGATGATAGTTTAGGTAAATTTACAGAAGCAACAGATCAGAAGTAAATACATAACAGAACAAATTTTACCCTGTGTTACAATATCTTCCCCTACTTATAAAGTAGTACAGGCACCATATAAACAACCTACATATCTGCTGCTCTCTAGAGGATCCGGAGTGGCTTTAAAAGTTTTATTGCAGCTGGGCGCGGTGGCTCATGCCTGTAATCCCAGCACTTTGGGAGACAGAGGCGGGTGGATCACAAGGTCAAGAGTTCAAGACCAGCCTGGCCAAGATGGTGAAACCCCATCTCTATTAAAAATAGAAAAAAAAAAAAAAAATTAGCCAGGCATGGTGGCAGGCGCATGTAATCCCAGCTACTTGAGAGGCTGAGGCAGAGAATCGCTTGAACCTGGGAGGCAGAGGTTGCAGTGAGCCGAGATCATGCCACTGTACTCCAGCCTAGGCAACAGAGTGAGACTCAGTCTCAAAAAATAAAAAAAAAAGTTTTATTTCTTAACTTGGGTAGTGGTTACAAGGATATTCACCTTGTGATAATTCATTAAGCTGTACATTAGGTCTGCTTTTTAAAATATCTGTGATATCTATTTACACTGAGATATCAAAAAATGAAAGGGAAAATTTTTTAAAAGCACAAACAAAAACAGAAATCCCCAAATTGTGAGTGGTTAATTACATTAAATATTTTAGAGAGGACAAATAGTAGAAAATAAATCAAAATATAAAAACAAACTTACAGAGGTGCCTCCAACCATTTTCATGTCTGGAGGCACATGATAACCTTTACGAGCACGTGGAGATGAAAAGATAGTACTATAGTATGGAGTTCCAGTCCTACCCATGCTGCCCAGCTGACCAAGGACACAGGGCTAATTCCTTAAACCACCTTTGAAACATTGGTGACACAGTAGTTAAAGCTATTTCTTCATGAGACCAAGGGCCAGGCAAGAAATGAAGTCTGGGATTGCCGGCTGGGGGGAACTTTCACTAATCGTGTGACCTTTCTTTTTTTTTCTTTCTTTTTTTTTTTCCTGTAGAGGCAAGTGTAGAAATACTTTTCTTATTCAGAACTACAAGGCACATCCTTCTGCTGAGCAATCAAAACTCAGGCTCATTTCCATTTCAAACTGTTTCTTTATTCCTTGAATTTGCCCTGTCTGATTTTCTAAGAGTCTTGTATTTCTTATTATTCAAATAATTTGGCAGCAGATACAAGTAGAATTCTGCACTGGTTGCTAGTAAGGGACTAGAATTGAAAAGAGAGCCTGTGGAATTAGAGAGAGGATAAAGAAGCATCAAAAAATGGGCTCATGAGTAAAAGGTTTCAGAGAAGATGCGGTTAAGAGACCAGATGAAGATTTTTTAAAAATAAATAAAAAAGAATAGAGAGTAACAGAGAGTGAAGAAAGGAGAGAGGAAGAGGAAGAGAGAGCAGGAGAGGGAAGAAAGAAAAGAAATGAAAAGTTAAGAAAACAGTGCAAAGACTGTTTCTCTACAACTGTAGGGATGTTGATAGTCCAGCTCCAGAGGATGATACAGATGTGGGTTCACATTCCAGCTTTTCCATTTGCTGCTTCTGTTACCTTGGAAAAATTACTCAATCTCTCTAATCCTCGGTTTCCATCTGAAGATTGGATATAGCTATAATATTTTACTATATTTTTGTTGACACTAAAAGTAATGGCAGCCAGGCATGATGGCTCACAACTGTAATCCCAGCAATTTAGGAGGTTGAGACAGGTGCATCACTTGAGGCCAGGATTTCGAGACCAGCCTGGCCAACATGGTGAAACCGCGTCTCTACTAAAAATACAAAACTTTTTGGACTACAAAACCCAGCTACTTGGGATGCTGAGGCAAGAGAATCACTTGAAGCTGGGAGGCAGAGGGTGCAGTGAGCAGAGATTGTGCTTCAGTGACTGAGCAAGAATCTGTCTCAAAAAACAAAACAAAACAAAACAAAAGAAATAAATAAATAAAAGTAATGGCATGTGTACAAGTCTTAATCCAGTATATTTAAGACATGTCAGTTCCTTTTACTTTATTTCCTCATTAAAAAATTGACAAGAACTTAACTTATAGCAATTACTCAAAAAATGTATAAATAATCAGATAAGTGAATGAATAAAAAAGACGAATGTATATATGCAGGAATCCAAAAATATAATCTTAGTTGACTATTCGGCTCATTTAAAGGAGTGAGAAGAAGATGGAAAACCCCAATGTCTAGATGTCTTTCTTTTTCAGGCCTATACAAAGGACAGGGAGAGCATGGACTAATACATCTCAGCTATAATTGAGTTTAGCCAGATGTACCAGCTGTCTTCCCTCACCTTTTCCTGGGGCTACAGCTTTTATCGAGTGATTGGAGTTTGATTGAGTTCGTTTCTTTCAAGTCATGGATAAGAAAGCCAGGGTTCTGAAAGCTGATGGAAGGCTTTCATGGTAAGTTGCACTGGGTCCCAAAAACACTCCCTTTTAAGTGTGGAGCATTTCCTCTCATACCAGGGGACGAAGCCAAATAGTGTCTTTTTCTGAAAGTGTTGGTATCTATAGAACTATATTTAGAAGAAACCATATAAGTTATCTAGAATTCCAGGCAAATATTTAATCTTGACATCCTGTTAGAACCACCTGAGTAACTTTCTAGAAGTTACTTATACTTCAGTCATAGCTACCCTTTTACCTCCAATAATTGAATTAAAATTTCTGAGGGTGTGGCTTACGCATAAGTATTTTAATAGATTACTAAGTGATTTTCTAAACTTTTTACATAAACTTTTTTAGCCACACACAAAAGTGGACTGAATAGCAGAATATCTCTTTACTTAGCTTCAACAGTTGTTGACATTTTACCAGTCTTGTTCGTCTCTCATTACAACACTTAAAAAAAAAAATGCTAGAGTATTTTAAACCAAATCTAAGGAATGATATAAATGAACACATGAATATTTCAGTATGTGTCACTTACTGAAAATGAATTCTTTTATTTTGCTTAAGTCTCTTTTATTTATTTTTTCTCTTCAGCTTTTATGTTCAAGGGGTGCTTGTGCCATGAGTAAATTGCACATGGTGGGGGTTTGGTATGCAGATAATTTTGTTACCCAGTTAATGAGCATAATACCCAATAGTTAGTTTTTTCAATCCTTACCCTCCTTACACCCTCCATCCTTAAGGGGGCCCTGGTGTTTTTTTTTTTTTCCTTTCTTTGTGTCCATGTGTACTCAATGCTTAGCTCCCACTTATAAATGAGAACACGCCGTATTTGGCCTTCTGTTTCTGCTTAATTTGCTTAGGAAAATGGCCTTCAGCTTCATCCATGCTGTTGTAAAGGACATAATCTCATTCTTTTTTATGGCTGCATAGTACTTCATGGTATATATGTACCACATTTTTTAAGGCGTAGTTATCATGCCATGTACAATTTTACAAAATTAACAATAGCGATAAGGTGATTCTAACACACAGCCAAGTTTGAGATACACAGCTTGAGCCTAGCCTTCCCATTTTATTGATGAAGCACTGAGATCCTGAGAAGTCAGTCAAGTGATACGATGTAGGTGATACATCTAGAATTAGTATTTAGGTTTCCCAACTCAGACTTCATTGCTGAAGAAATAGCAGCAATCCAAGGAGGAAAAAAGTGTTCAAATGATTTTAAAGTTAGAACAAGGGTATCAAGAATATCCTAACAAGGGGCATGCCAAAGAAAATGGCAAGGATGGGAATATCATAAAATGTGTATCAGGGCAGTGTCATAAGGTGTAAATGAGACTTCTATTTGAACCCCGTCCTACCCTCTACCTCAAATCATATAATCTTACAATGTATTCTTAACTACCCTGATCATCAGTTTCCTTATCTGTGTAGTGGAGATAATAATATTCGGCTTCATTTCACGCTTTGAAGATAACATGTGATTAGTGGAACATTATATGCACTTAATAATATTTAGGATGTGTGCTGTGGCTCCAAGCAGGGCAGCGTACATGGATGAAAATCTAGGCCTCTGTTGAATAATCCCAGTCTCTTTTTTACCACTGCCCAATAAGTTGTTTGTCTATTGCTCACAGAATAAAATAAAAATTAGAAAACAGAATTATTTGTCTAAAGTGTTTTTCTAAAATGCACCTTTGATCTAAAAATAAACTATAAAGAACTGTGAAGATACCTTGGAGAAGATGGAATATTGAGGGATTTTTTTGTCATGGAGTCAGTAACTGAGGCAAAAGTCAGATTCCAAAAATGAAATAAGATTCCAGAATTTCTAGTTGAAATAATCAAACACAAATATTTCTAATAGCTGTGCATTAGCACACATATTAAAATGCTAGTTTGGATTTGGCCACTGAATGCAACCATTTGCTTACTGAAGATCAACCTTTAGTCTAGCTTTGTTTATTACCAGTCTTGGTGTAAGTAATTGTATTAGGAAAATTATATAACCTCTCCAAATTTCAGTTTCCTCACATGCAATTAGAACAGTGATAACTGTCACATAACTCTAAGATTTTTTAAAGACCATGCATATTAAGTGCTTAGCACAGTACCTTCTCTTTTATAAGCACCTAGTAATCAGTAATTATCACTATTATTCAGACACTATGTCCTTTATGGACATAGTGACCTATAAGTTGAGTACCTGACATAACTCAAAGTCTGATGGAAAGATCATAGCACTGGGAGCTCGTAGTCTTATCTCTGACACTAGCTTGCCTGTGATCGTAGTGGCACCACTTACTTCTAACACAGTTTCAGCATCTCTCAGGACAGAAAGATTGTTTTTGCTTTGCAGACCTCACTGGACGAGAGAGAGAACAGTTGTAAAGTAGAATTCAAATATAAGAGATAATCAACAACAGACCATATGCAATTAAATGATTTACAGCTGTAGAATTAGAAGAAAATTTCAAAATCATTTTCACAGATCTTTTCTCTAGTCCAAGAAGGCCCATCCCTCTTGTCTTTTCATAGTTTAAGGCTCATAAGGATAGGTGCTGCTTCTGTTAGATGCCCTCCTGGCTATTGTTCTCTTTTCACTATATCCAGCCTCTGCCAGGTTCTACTAGAGGTTTCTTCTTTATCAGGATCATTCCATAATGGTCTGTGCAAATTAAGTGTAATATGTTAGTGACATGACATAATTGATTTATGTGTACATCTCTCTTGTCTAACAGGTACAGGCCCTTAGAGGGTAGGAATCGTATATGAAGATACGATGTCGTATGTCATGTAGCATTTAACAACTCGAGCTCTGTAGCCAGATTGTTTAGGTTCAAATCCTAGCTCCATCATTTTATATTCTCTAGGCCTTAGTTTCCTCACCTGAAAATAGGAGTAATAAGAGTCCTACTCCATAGGGTTATTGTGAGAATTTGATAGTTTAATATGAATGTAAAGCATGTGAAACTGTGGCTGATGTAGTAGACTGCTTTACGAAGATTAGCTTTTTATTTTTTATTGTGTTATTAATATTCTTTTTGATAGACAAATCATAATTGTACATGTTTATGGGATATAATGTGAGGTTTTGATACACATATACAAGGCAGAATAGTTAAGCTAATTAACATATTTATCACCTTGTTTATCATTTTTATGGTGACACATTTGAAATTTACTTATTTTGAAATATATAATATTTTATTATTGACTGTACCAACTCTGTTGTGCAATAAATCTCAAAAGTTTATTCCTTTTGTCTATTTGAAACTTTGCATCCTTAGATCAAAACTCTTCATTACCTTTCTTCCTAAAGCTGCAGCCTCTGGTAACCACCATTCTACTCTCTACTTCTATGATTCAACTTTATTAGATTTCCCATATAATTGAGATTATGCAGTATTTGTTTTTCTGTACCTAGCTTATTTCAGTTAGCATAATGTCCTCCAGATTCACAACATGTTGTCACAAATTGCAGTATTGTCATATTTTTCTAAGACTAAATAATATTATGTTGTGTATGTATGCCACATTTTCTTTTTTTCTTTCTTTCTTTTTTATTGAGACGAAGTCTCACTCTGTTGTCCAGGCTGGAGTGCAGTGGCGCAATTTGGCTCACTGCAAACTCCATCTCCCGGGTTCAAGCAGTTCTCCTGCCTCAGCCTCCCAAGTAGCTGGGATTAGAGGTGCGTGCCACAACGCCCACCTAATTATTTTATTTTTTTTTAGTAGAGATGGGGTTTCACCACATTGGCCAGGCTGGTCTCAAACTCCTGACCTCATGATCCACCCGCTTCAGCCTCCCAAAGCGCTGGGATTAAAGGCGTGAGCCATTGCACCTGGCCTATATGCCACATTTTCTTTGTCAATTCATCTGTTGATAGACAGGCAAATTTTATATCTTGGCTATTGTGAGTAACGCTGCAATGAACAGGGGCTTGCAGATATCCTTTTGACATGTTGATTTAAGTTTCTTTGGATGTATAGTCAATATTGGAACCCCAAAAGTATAAGCAACAAAACCATAAATAGACAAATAGCATCAAATTAAAAGCCTTCTGCACAGAAAAAAAAAAAGTGAAGCGACAACTCAGAGAATGGGAGAAAATATTTGTAAATCATACATCTGATAAGAGGTTAAAAGCCAAAATATATAAAGAACTCAAACAACTCAGTAGCAAGAAAACACACAACCTAATTAAAATATAGGCAAAGGACCCATACAGACACTTCTCAAATGAAAGTTAGCTTTTGGAATAACATATACTAAATATCCAGGTGTTCACCATGCCCCTTAAAGGGTCTGACAAATGGAGAAACTTGGCAAATGTTAACTCCTTCTCCCAAAAAGTAGAAAGTCTCTTCAGCTCAATAACTAACAATGACAAAAATCTCCAAGCTATCTATGAGCTTAAGACCAGATATCAAAAGAAATCCTCTGTACCACTATGTTTCCTGAGAACTAAGAAAAAATAGCTTTACTTACATGTAGCTACGGTGCTCAGAAAGAAGCAATGATCTTGGAGTTGGGAGACTCTAAGCAAATACCTAGACCTTTTGAGCTTTTAGATTTTCATCATGAAGTAAAGAGAGAAATTCTACCTTCCATGCAGTGTAGTTTTTAGGACTCTAGAAAACATAAATAAATTGCTGGCACTTTTACTATGCTGTACTTTCTAAGCAATAACTATTATTGGTAATATTAGTATGATTATGATGATGATGATTGGTTACTATAAATGGAATACAGAAGACACAGTAGAAAGTCACTCTGTCTTTGGCCATTTTTCCATGAAATTGAGGATGTTGAACATGCTCTTTTGAACGAACTGGCAAACCCTTGCAAAGCATCAAACCGACTACTGTGAGATAATGTATCAGCCACATGAAGGCCAGAGCACAGTGCCAGTATGATTAAAAGGAAAACAAAGCAGAGAGGCCACGTATACACTCAATTTAAATTGGCTTGATTTTCGGATACAGCATCAAATTTTGTTTTCTTCCGCAGAACAAGGATGAAGCCTGTGGTATTAGATTTTGATTATTTCCCAAGGCTGTCACAGGACTCAAACTAAAAATAAAAAAAAAAAGTTCAATTTTCTCTTTAAAACACAAACATTAAATAAATTCTAAGAAACCTAACTTTTTCTTCTAGTTAATATGATCACATTAAAACATCAAACTTCTCAAGATTAATGTGAATTAATGCTAAATCAGATAGGTATTATCTCTGAAAGGCTGATGCAGTTGTTACAGACAATGTTTCAATAACACTGATGAACAAGATGGACATTATTTAAAACAAAATATAATCATTCTAAGAAGAGGCAATAATAGATTATAGGACAGAATCAATTACCAATTTCTGTCAGATTCTTCATGACTTTTATTTGTCAGGCTTGTTAAATGAGCATTACTTTACGTTCCTCATTCAGGAAGTCTTTTGAAAGTGAAACCTTTATTACATTTCCCAGGGAGCAGAATGAAATATAACATCTGAATGTTTAAACCTACATAGATAAGTCAGTTTCACTACCTTTGAACTCTCCTTGCTCTAATAAATCCTGCCCACCTTTTGTATGAATGGCCAGGCCAAAATATACAAAGTTCCCAGAGATATTTTTTAAATTCGTAGAATATGAAGCAACCCTGGATTATCCTAGGAGAGCCAATCACCGTGATTTCGGGAGTTTGCTCACTCATAAATACAAATGAGCAGGATTGATTCGATTAATAAATTAATTAATATAAATAATATTACTAAGAGAAATAACTCACACAAAGGAAATTTGACATTTGCTAAAAATGCACAGGTGAAGTTTAGACTTACCAAAATTGACCCAGAAAAATTACATGGTAGCAATAATGTCCACAGAGAAAACTCACAATGGTGGATGACAGCATTGATAAGATTGATAAGGGTGAGAAAACAGAAGAAACCAATTTATTGATTCCATTGGAAATAATGTAAACAATGCTGAAACATATTATAAATTAATTCCTGAGGTATGGTGATTGGGTTAACTCCACATAATAGGAACACAGATAAATCCCCCACATACTCACAAAGAATCATCACACCCATGCCCTCCAACATTAAGTAAATAAACGAGTATCTACACATAAAGAGGTCATCCTAAAGTTTGTAATATCTGTATCAGATGTCTCAAAGCAGCAGATTTTGTGCAAAATCTGATTTTAAGTATTGTGTGGTCAGCACAGTGTTTACAAAAAATTAAAATCTAAAACCATGAGTCATCATTTAAAAAATTATGTTTTCATGGAAAAGACTGGGTTTGTAACCTTTTTTGAAACACCTGTTCTGGAACTTCTGAGCTCCTATTTCCCACAGGTGACAACTGGATGGTGTAGAGCACTGTCTGAGCCCTTTAGGTAGAGCATGTACCTCATAGAAATCACTCAATTATGCAACACACATGGCCCCTGTAAGTATTCCTGTTTAAAACCCCTTCTGAAAGCCCTTGAAATGCAAGAATACCAGGAGGCATCCTGTGCTATTCCAACAAACCTCTTCCTTTTCCAAGAAATTGGCTTGGTGAACATAGGCAAGACATGCACACTTTCAGATCTCCAGCTTCCTGGGCTGCAGCAACTTGATTCACGGTATTGTGAAGAAGATTAAAAAATATAATGTATGAAAATATCAAGCTCAGTGTTTCGCTCATAATAGATGCTTGGGAAAAGATAGCCATGATAATGACCATTAACTGAAGAACTATATTTAGTCATAGTTCTCTGACGTTTAAAGGAAAAAGAAAGAGAAACAAAATACATCTGGCTTATGGATAGTGGAACGATGTTGCTGTGCTGTTACACATCTGTAAGGCTAAGGTTAGAGATTGCTATGAAATATTACCAGCTAGTCAGTCAAGGCTCTGTTCTCAGGCATGGTGGGTGGAAAGTATCACTGTCTAGGGCTACTTACCATGGGGGCATTAGCAGAAGGAAACTTCACTTGTCTCTTCTTGTGCCCATTTAAACTATCAACGTCTCCAGAGAGATTTCTCGTTATGAAAGCTGAGGTAGCTCAGTGGTTATTAAATACCATATCACATTTCATATCCACTTTTTAGTTGGTAAGGTATGTATTTTCTCACTCACATACAGTATGTGAGAATTTAACCTACTAAAAAGAAACTTTTGGTTATCGGTAATTCCCCAATAATGATAACATAGTAAATATAGTCCTTGCAATCACCATCATTTATAAGTTGGAACTTCATGACAAAATTTATTCTGAGAAAGAATCAAAATTATAAAAGATACGTAGAATTCATAAAACAAAGCTGTAAGTCAAATTTAAGAGTTGTTATTCGTAAACTTTATTGTGATGGCAGAACTTTAGAGTTCTGATTTATAACACAAATCATTTATATCTCAAGTGTACAATAAGGTTGGGAAAATCAAATCCCTTTATTTCAGATTTATTGCATGATTTGTAAACCTGTCCCTCTGTTTGTATATGTTTTCCTGTGCCATGTACATAAATTTTGAATGTTTCAGGATTTTCATGTATGTTTTATAATCAATCACATACTTTCAAAAACTGTGACTAACTGTGATCCCTAAAGAATGCATATAAATCCTAGTCTAGTTCTTCCATTTAACAGGAAAAGATTTATATGTGGTAAGTATACTCTCTAGTCTGTGTTCATTCAAGCATAACTTCATAAATAAGAATAACAATAACATTTCTTTAACCTGCATTCAGCTTCTGAGTCTGAATCCTATCTGGGAGTATAGCATGCTCATCCAAAAGGAGCCATCTCTTTAGAAAGCCTGAATCTCCTTGGCTAATTGGCCTATTGGCCTCTAAGAGGCTTGGCTATTGGCCTCTAAGAGGCTGCAATAAAAAATAATAATAATTGCCTTGATGTCTGGAACTATTTTATAGAATTGGTATAGCCAAAAGTGCACTACACAGGTAATTGTCTTGAGAACTAGGTTTGACTAGTTCTGTCACATATTAACTGTGCAGCTCTCTGCATGTCACTGCCTCCTGGTTATCTTCATCCGTAAATAAGAAGGCTGGACTCTTGAGGACACTTCCAGGATGAATCATGTGTGAATCAGTGTTTCTACCATCTATACCAGATTCTCACAATGACTCGGTCTTTCTAAAGTTGTTTCAGGTGACCAATTTTATTGATCTTCCTCAATAACAGAGATTATGCATTTTACCTCCCTTGTAATCTATTTTTGGTGTGGCCACACGTTCTGCATGAAGTAGTTAGCCACTTATTGGCATATATTCGCCCAGCTAGCCAGCCAGCCACCCAGCTACTCATCCATTCTTCCACTTATCCATGCCCCAATTAATTCCCTTATCCAGTCATTCATTCAACAAAGATTAACTGAACAAACACCACTTACAATGTTGTTAGTGAGGCTTTCTTGGAAGAATTGTGTTAAGGGAATTTCTTTCTGGTTTTCATAGAACATGGGAGAACCTGTGTGGTTGCTTAGTAGATGTTTGGGAGCCAGATACCATCTGGGTTCAAAATCCAACTCAACTCCAGGCCTATCAAGGTCAGATGGTGCTGATAACTCTGATTTTACTTCCACCTAAATCCTCCTCATAAAGGGGTTACCTCTCCATCCAGACCTCTCCCTACGTAGCACAAGTCACTAGTCTCCTATCTCCTGCATTATTATTTACAGTTTCTTCCTGGCTGCAACGCACACAAACAATCTGTTTTTGCTTTTCAGCACAGAGGATTCTTTACATTGGCTCTCTCTCTCTCTCTGTCTCATATGACCTTGTATTTTGAAATATTATATTAAACTTGCATTTATCAATGAATGGGTGGGAATGAAATTTAGAGACAATTTTTCATGTCATTTTGCTAGGCACTTTATATAGATTATCTCACCGTATCCTGACAAGAATCTTTCATAGTAGATATTATTGTCCCCATTTTATAGATGCAGAAAGGTTAGGTCACGTTTTCATGGATACAGTCTGAGATACTGACTTACTTCTATTTTCTGGCTCCAAAATCTACCCTTGTTCTAAAATACTTCATTTCCTAGTCTTTATTGATCACAGCTAGAAAGAACTGCTGATCTGTAATCCTAGTATAGATATGACAACCAATATTTTCTAATGTAAAACATCTCCAGAATTTTCTTATTTTAGAGACATGCCTAATTTCTGCTAGACTTTTTGAAATAATGATAGTAGCTTAGAGGTATTCAATTATTACCTTTTTCTTCCAATTATAACCCTAGAGATCTAGGAATTGAAAATTGTGAACCATCCTATATGCCTCCCTAAGATTATCTTTTACCAAGGTTTAAACCAATTTTCAACTCAATGGCTTTATTTGCCAAAGCAAACTACCAGCAACCACATACATACATGCTTTGTAACTGCAATCAATCCATTAAGTCCTCACAAATATCCTATTTGGTCAGTAGTATTTCCGCTGTTTAAGTGAATTTCCCAGGTCACACAGCTAGTAAATTTTATAGCTAATCTAGTAGACTAGTAGTCTTGTTCCTCCAACAGATTCTGACTTTAAATTTTAAGGCCCAGTATGTTTTGAGGTTCCTTGACCTTTTTCTTCTCACTGTTTTCCAGCATAAGTCAGTCACCTCTCAGTAATGGGTCACACCAAAACCCACTCTCAACTCTCTCATTGTTCATTTATTTCTCCCACTTAGAATGTTTTCCTGATAACAACAAACCACTAAAATTTTTCTGAGAACCTGCTATAGGGAGCAATTTACAGGCATTATCTTATCTAATGCTCACCACAGTTCTTTCTATCAAGTATCATTATCTCCATTTGTCAAACGAGAAGACTGAGGAAATAGAGAGAGGTTAAATTTATTGCCCAGGGTAAAAATTATAGAACTGGGGTTGGTTTCAGGTTTGAATCCACCAGCCATTATGGTAAATACCATCACACCATCTTAACAAGGGAAAGCCCAAATCCAAATGTAAAAATGGGGTGTAACAGAAATAGTGCGGTTTTGGTGTTAGCATATATTTTCAGTGGAAGTAGTATGTCTCCCACTGGGGCAAAAATAGTTTTTGGTTTTTTTTTTTTTTTTTGAGTCTATAAATAAATCTTAGATATCCCAATCGTTTGTGCCTTCCAATAGGCCCCAAATACATAAACGAATATACAAGATAGCTGTAGTATGAAAATGTCATGGCAGGAGTGGAGAGGTGAATAGGAAAAACAATGCCTAAAACAACTACTGGAAGAAAAGTGATCATTTAAGAAAAGCCAAGGACCTTGCACTCAAATCTCTAAACAGAAGATTTTGTTGGTTGACTATGGAAATATGCTCCAGGTAGGTTATATATCTTAATTTCTGCACAGAAAAATATATAGAAGAAGGGGTGAATTGCCTGCCCCGGCCTACTTTAACCACATGTTAGTTGTTTCAGTCAGATTTTTAGCAAGAAGAGAATTCAAGGTTGAATGTGGTGCGATACCTAGATCCAGATATTGTGATTTCCTTTTAAGACAGAAAGGGTATTTGAGTGTCCAGATGAAACTACTAACACATTCAATAAGCAGTTATAAAAGTTCCACTATAGTGTGCTGTCACTGTCCAACATATTAGAAACACAAAGACAAAAAGAATACAGTCTCTGTTGTTGAGAAGCTCACAGTCTAGTTGACCACTTCTAAAATGCTAGTGATGGAACTTCGTAACAGGGCTTTCAAATGTACCATTGCCCCCAAAGCTATTTCCACACCTAATAACCTAACCGAATGTAAGCTCCTCTGCTTTAACTCCTTTTCATCATTAAAGATTGCATTTCAAAACCATCTCCATAGGAAACCATTGCCTGGCTGCCTGCAATCAAATCTAACGTAAATGCCCATGCAAGCCTTCATGTAACCCATATCGCATTTGTATTCACTTGTTCAATATCAATTGATTTGATGGTCTGTAGGCTGTGAGGGCAGAATCTACTTTTATTTAACTTGGAATTTGTACAGTGACTGGTTTACAGTAAGAATTTAATAATTACTTGGTGTTTATGCCATTGAATGGTGGACAGCAATCCAGAATCAACTGAATGAGAACTTTTTGAACACTATTCATGCATCAGACACTGTGTTAGGCACTTAAGATATAAAAGACTGATGTTTTGCTTTCAGGGACTTTATGGATTAGTTAGGATTAGAGCCAGATTTAAAAAAACACACAAAAACAAACAAACAAACAAAAAACAAGAAGATAATCTCTTCCTCAGAAAGTAGACTATTTGAGTAATAATTCAAATTTACAAGTGTTTTCACAATTAATATCACATATGGGTCAAATAATAAACTGTTACACAATGTAATCCCTTATTTCCATTTTACAAATGGACAATTCTAGGCAGAGCGAGGTTTTGTGTCCTGCCATAATCACGTGGGTCGAGACAGCATGCAGGGACTCAGTCTATCCCTTTCAGCTCCATGATTCCCCACGGGAAGTGTTTTGACTGAAAGCCAAAAAGTCAAGGCTCCTGTGCAGTTAAGAGTGTTTTTGAACTTGGAAAGAAAGTGTATCTATCACTGGATTTGTGGGGTTCTCCTGCATGAAAGACATTCATTTTAAATGTTTTCTAGAGTGTCAACAGGTAGTATATAATTGATCAAGCATTATGGGAGTGAAGTGACTAAACATCATCCCAAAGGAAGGCTTAGCATCAGAAAATTATCATTCTTTGGCTTCCCTTGACAAGGGGTATAAATTAGCAGGTGGAAGCACCTGTCTTGCTTGGAGAAATTGCAACTTTATAAATAAAAACACTAATCCATGCTGCTGCTGACCAGCCTCTGCTGCCAGCTCACAATTTCAGTCTCTCACTAGCCTGCCCTGGGGAACTTTCCCATTGCCAGTGTTGAATATTTTGTATTGTTTTAAATACAATTTTGTTAAATAGTAACAAAGAAAAATACAAACTCATTTAGAACATTTGGACAATGTAGGATAATGTTTTAAAAATAAAAATCATTCATAATCTCACTACCCAGAGACAAGATCCATTAATATTTTTGAATATTTCCTCCAGTCTATTTCTTCTATAACAGGGTTTTTTTTCCATAATTGAGTTAAATGTATAAGTTTGCTTTTTCTTTAAACTTAATAGATTATATCATTTTCATTTGCTATTATAAAATCTTTATATATAAAATGCACTGGCTTTAGATTTCATCACTTGGAAAATCACTGTTTAACCCATTCTCTATTTGGAAAATTTGGTGATATTTTGTTCTAATTTTTTACTCTTTTAATTAACACAGTGGTGAGTGTCTTAGTGGCCAGAGCTCCTTTCTTGCTGCTCTGGATTTATTTCCTATATTCCTTTAACAAACAAAAATGGGCCATCTATTATACTCATGGATATTTTAGGTGTTAGAGATACAATGAAAAGCAAAAGAGCCGTCTTCCTGTTCACGTGGAGCTTACACTCTGTTTTGGACATGAACGAATGAACAGTCTCTGGGGTGAAAATTAGAAACACAGAGGAGTCTTTAGGAGTACAAAGGAGGTCAGATAACCCAGATGAAAAGTTAGTGATAAGGCTTCCTGGAGTAATTGATTCTAAAGGATAAAAAAAAAGTGGGTAAAAAAGAAAAGGACAAATTAGTTTATATACTTAGAATGGTGTGTGTATGATTCCTTTGGGGAACTCAAAGATATTTATTATTTTGAGATACTCAAAATGAGAAATGAGAATGACGAGGCTGAAGATTAACAAGCACAAAGATAATAAAGGACAAGTTTAAGACTTTATTTGAGACACTGACTTTCACCCCAAGGGTAATATAGAACTATTAAGGCATTTTATCTAGGAAAGTAATACGGTGAGATTTCTGTAAAGTAAGATTCCTGGAAACTGAATTACTGGGATATAGAAGATATCTTTTAGGGTCCTAAAATATGTTGCGAAACCATTTTCCAAACTGTTACCATAATGCTTGCCTTCCCATTGGCCTCATACGAGAAAGGCCATTTGTTATTGGGTATAACAATGTCTCACATTTACTGGAACATATTTCTGTTCTTGGTACTATACTAACTGGTACTTTACATTGATTTGCTTAGTGAGGCCTTACAGCAATCTGTTAGGGTTGAAAATATTGCTTCCATTTAATAAAATTTCTTAAAAGTTATAAAGAAAGAATAATTTTCCCACAGTCGCGGAAGAAGTAAATAGCTGGACTTAGGGTCAAGCATGCTTGAGTCTTAGAGTCCATTCTCCCTCTTAATAAGCTTCGACACCTTTCAACTCATTATTGATATACATAATTCCCATAGAATATAATGCCAACATTCATTATCTTGCCTAGGTTTTATTTCTATAGGATTTTTATAACATTTGCATAGACTTTTCTGGAATTTGACTTCTCTTAGGAAAACCATTTGTGAAAGAAAGAAGAACAGCAAAGGTTAGGTGATGGGAGACAGGCTTAGTTACGGGCAGGTGGCGTGTTTACACAGTACCCTTTATCTTCCCTGTTACCACTACAGAACAGCTGTTAATCTGTTTTCCCCAGATTAATGTTAGCAATGGATCAGATGCAGTTGCCCTGCGAAGTGCCAGACCTCAGGATGTAAAAAAAGTAAATAAGTTTAGAAGGAGGCTTGCTTCTCAATGACATCAGGCTGGAACGATAGAGAACCCTTTGTCTCTTTAGGCCTCACTCTGGCTACATTCATGACTGTGAATTATTCCATGTTGGTAGACTCCTCACAGCACAATATGGAGCTGCCCATCATTGCTAACTGTCAGTGGAGAGAAAGGCTTGGGCAGCCTTAAAGTGTGAACCAAACTGTGGGTCCAATATTTGCAATCAATTCCCTTTTCCTCAGTTTTAATGCAATTATATTCATTGAACATAGTCCACCAAGGATTTGAGAATAAATTACATATTGAAATTTGAAAGATCTTGCAAAATGTATAGAAATATTACCTAAGACAGATATTGGAAAGGAGCAATGATGTAGATCCATTGAATGAGGCAAAATGGTTTGCCCTCTTACCAGCTATGGTAACTTAGTCTCTTTAAATGTCAGTTTCCTTCTTTTTCCAATGATGACAATAACGATACTCATTGTGATGGTGAAGAGTAAATGCCATGACTTATCAAATATATCTAACACTGTATCTGAGACAGTAAAAGGAAGTTCTCCTTAAAAATATATTATTCAAAAATATTAAATAAAATTATTCAAATATATATGGTTTGTTGCTATGTATCATTTTTAAATTACTTATTCAGTTATTTAAAATATAGTTTTAAATTTTATTGAATGGAATTGAGAAAACCATCCTGATGGAATAGTGTGATAAAAACCACTATATTTGGGAGGAGCCAAGATGGCCGAATAGGAACAGCTCCAGTCTACAGCTCCCAGCGCGAGCGACGCAGAAGACAGATGATTTCTGCATTTCCATCTGAGGTACCGTGTTCATCTCACTAGGGAGTGCCAGACAGTGGGCGCAGGTCAGTGGGTGAGTGCACCGTGCGCCAGCCGAAGCAGGAGCGAGGCATTGCCTCACTCGGGAAGCACAAGGGGTCAGGGAGTTCCCTTTCCAGGGGTGACAGACGGCAACTGGAAAATCGGGCCACTCCCACCCGAATACTGTGCTTTTCCAACGGGCTTAGGAAACGGTGCCCCAGGAGAGTATAGCCCGCACCTGGCTCAGAGGGTCCTATGCCCACGGAGTCTCGCTGATTGCTAGCACAGCAGTCTGAGATCAAACAGCAAGTCCGCAGCGAGGCTGGGGGAGGGGCGCCCACCATTGCCCAGGCTCGCTTAGGTAAACAAAGCAGCCTGGAAGCTTGAACTGGGTGGAGCCCACCACAGCTCAAGGAGGCCTGCCTGCCTCTGTAGGCTCCACCTCTGGGGGCAGGGCACAGACAAACAAAAAGACAGCAGTAACCTCTGCAGACTTAAATGTCCCTGTCTGACAGCTTTGAGGAGAGCAGTGGTTCTCCCAGCACGCAGCTGGAGATCTGAGAACGGGCTGACTGCCTCCTCAAGTGGGTCCCTGACCCCTGACCCCTGAGCAGCCTAACTGGGAGGCACCCCCCAGCAGGGGCAGACTGACACCTCACAGGGCCGGCCAGGTACTCCAACAGACCTGCAGCTGAGGGTCCTGTCTGTTAGAAGGAAAACTAACAGAAAGGACATCCACACCAAAAACCCATCTGTACATCACCATCATCAAAGACCAAAAGTAGATAAAACCACAAAGATGGGGAAAAAACAGAGCAGAAAAACTGGAAACTCTAAAAAGCAGAGTACCTCTCCTCCTCCAAAGGAACACAGTTCCTCACCAGCAACGGAACAAAGCTGGACGGAGAATGACTTTGATGAGCTGAGAGAAGAAGGCTTCAGATGATCAAATTACTCTGAGCTACGGGAGGATATTCAAACCAAAGCCAAAGAAGTTGAAAACTTTGAAAAAAATTTAGAAGAATGTATAACTAGAATAACCAATACAGAGAAGTGCTTAAAGGAGCTGATGGAGCTGAAAACCAAGGCTCAAGAACTACGTGAAGAATGCAGAAGCATCAGGAGCCAATGCAATCAAATGGAAGAAAGAGTATCAGCCCTGGAAGATGAAATGAATGAAATGAAGCGAGAAGGGAAGTTTAGAGAAAAAAGAATAAAAAGAAACGAGCAAAGCCTCCAAGAAATGTGGGACTATGTGAAAAGACCAAATCTACGTCTGATTGGTGTACCTGAAAGTGACAGGGAGAATGGAAACAAGTTGGAAAACACTGTGCAGGATATTATCCAGGAGAACTTCCCCAATCTAGCAAGGCAGGCCAACATTCAGATTCAGGAAATACAGATAACGCCACAAAGATACTCCTCGAGAAGAGCAACTCCAAGACACATAATTGTCAGATTCACCAAAGTTGAAATGAAGGAAAAAATGTTAAGGGCAGCCAGAGAGAAAGGTCGGGTTACCATCAAAGGGAAGCCCATCAGACTAACAGCGGATCTCTCGGCAGAAACCCTACAAGCCAGAAGAGAGTGGGGGCCAATATTCAACATTCTTAAAGAAAAGAATTTTCAACCCAGAATTTCATATCCTGCCAAACTAAGCTTCCTAAGTGAAGGAGAAATAAAATACTTTACAGACAAGCAAATGCTGAGAGATTTTGTCACCACCAGGCCTGCCCTAAAAGAGCTCCTGAAGGAAGCGCTAGACATGGAAAGGCACAACCGGTACCAGCCACTGCAAAATCATACCGAAATGTAAAGACCATCGAGACTAGGAAGAGACTGCATCAACTAACGAGCAAAATAACCAGCTAACATCATAATGACAGGATCAGATTCACACATAACAATATTAACTCTAAATGTAAATGGACTAAATGCTCCAATGAAAAGACACAGACTGGCAAATTGGATAAAGACTCAAGACCCATCAGTGTGCTGTATTCAGGAAACCCATCTCACGTGCAGAGACACACATAGGCTCAGAATAAAAGGATGGAGGAAGATCTACCAAGCAAATGGAAAACAAAAAAAGGCAGGGGTTGCAATCCTAGTCTCTGATAAAACAGACTTTAAACCAACAAAGATCAAAAGAGACAAAGAAGGCCATTACATAATGGTAAAGGGATTAATTCAACAAGAAGAGCTAACTATCCTAAATATATACGCACCCAATACAGGAGCACCCAGATTCATAAAGCAAGTCCTGAGTGACCTACAAAGAGACTTAGACTCCCACACATTAATAATGGGAGATTTTAACACCCCACTCTCAACATTAGACAGATCAATGAGACCGAAAGTCAACAAGGATAGCCAGGAATTGAACTCAGCTCTGCACCAAGCGGACCTAATAGACATCTACAGAACTCTCCACCCCAAATCAACAGAATATACATTTTTTTCAGCACCACACCACACCTATTCCAAAATTGACCATATACTTGGAAGTAAAGCTCTCCTCAATAAATGTAAAAGAACAGAAATTATAACAAACTATCTCTCAGATCACAGTGCAATCAAGCTAGAACTCAGGATTAAGAATCTCACTCAAAACCGCTCAACTACATGGAAACTGAACAACCTGCTCCTGAATGACTACTGGGTACATAACGAAATGAAGGCAGAAATAAAGATGTTCTTTGAAACCAACGAGAACCAAGACACAACATACCAGAATCTCTGGGATGCATTCAAAGCAGTGTGTAGAGGGAAATTTATAGCACTAAATGCCCACAAGAGAAAGCAGGAAAGATCCAAAATTGACACCCTAACATCACAATTAAAAGAACTAGAAAAGCAAGAGCAAACACATTCAAAAGCTAGCAGAAGGCAAGAAATAACTAAAATCAGAGCAGAACTGAAGGAAATAGAGACACAAAAAACCCTTCAAAAAATAAATGAATCCAGGAGCTGGTTTTTTGAAAGGATCAACAAAATTGATAGACCGCTAGCAAGATTAATAAAGAAAAAAAGAGAGATGAATCAAATAGATGCAATAAAAAATGATAAAAGGGATATCACCACCGATCCCACAGAAATACAAACTACCATCAGACAATATTACAAACACCTCTACGCAAATAAACTAGAAAATCTAGAAGAAATGGATAAATTCCTCAACACATACACCCTCCCAAGACTAAACCAAGAAGAAGTTGAATCTCTGAATAGACCAATAACAGGAGCTGAAATTGTGGCAATAATCAATAGCTTACCAACCAAAAAAAGTCCAGGACCAGATGGGTTCACAGCCGAATTCTACGAGAGGTACAAGGAGGAGCTGGTACCATTCCTTCTGAAACTATTCCAATCAATAGAAAAAGAGGGAATCCTCCCTAACTCATTTTATGAGGCCAGCATCATCCTGATACCAAAGCCTGGCAGAGACACAACAAAAAAAGAGAATTTTAGACCAATATCCTTGATGAACATTGATGCAAGAATCCTCAATAAAATACTGGCAAACAGAATCCAGCAGCACATCAAAAAGCTTATCCACCATGATCAAGTGGGCTTCATCCCTGGGATGCGAGGCTGGTTCAATATATGCAAATCAATAAATGTAATCCAGCATACAAACAGAACCAAAGACAAAAACCACATGATTATCTCAATAGATGCAGAAAAGGCCTTTGACAAAATTCAACAACCCTTCATGCTAAAACCTCTCAATAAATTAGGTATTGATGGGACATATCTCAAAATAATAAGAGCTATTTATGACAAACCCACAGCCAATATCATACTGAATGGGCAAAAACTGGAAACATTCCCTTTGAAAACTGGCACAAGACAGGGATGCCCTCTCTCAGCACATCTATTCAACATAGTGTTGGAAGTTCTGGCCAGGGCAATTAGGCAAGAGAAGGAAATCAAGGGTATTCAATTAGGAAAAGAGGAAGTCAAATTGTCCCTGTTTGCAGATGACATGATAGTATATCTAGAAAACCCCATTGTCTCAGCCCAAAATCTCCTTAAGCTGATAAGCAACTTCAGCAAAGTCTCAGGATACAAAATCAATGTACAAAAATCACAAGCATTCTTATACATCAATAACAGACAAACAGAGAGCCTAATCATGAGTGAACGCCCATTCACAATTGCTTCAAAGAGAATAAAATACCTAAGAATCCAACTTACAAGGGATGTGAAGGACCTCTTCAGGGAGAACTACAAACCACTGCTCAAGGAAGTAAAAGAGGATACAAACAAATGGAAGAACATTCCATGCTCATGGGTAGGAAGAATCAATATCATGAAAATGGCCATCCTTCCCAAGGTAATTTACAGATTCAATGCCATCCCCATCAAGTTACCAATGACTTTCTTCACAGAATTGGAAAAAACTACTTTAAAGTTCATATGGAACCAAAAAAGAGCCCGCATCGCCAAGTCAATCCTAAGCCAAAAGAACAAAGCTGGAGGCATCACACTACCTGACTTCAAACTATACTACAAGGCTACAGTAACCAAAACAGCATGGTACTGGTACCAAAACAGAGATATAGATCAATGGAACAGAACAGAGCCGTCAGAAATAATGCCACATATCTACAACTATCTGATCTTTGACAAACCTGACAAAAACAAGAAATGGGGAAAGGATTCCCTATTTAATAAATGGTGCTGGGAAAACTGGCTAGCCATATGTAGAAAGCTGAAACTGGATCCCTTCATTACACCTTATACAAAAATCAATTCAAGATGGATTAAAGACTTAAACATTAGACCTAAAACCATAAAAACCCTAGAAGAAAACCTAGGCATTACCATTCAGGACATAGGCATGGGCAAGGACTTCATGTCTAAAACACCAAAAGCAATGGCAACAAAAGCCAAAATTGACAAATGGGATCTAATTAAACTCAAGAGCTTCTGCACAGCAAAGGAAACTACCATCAGAGTGAACAGGCAACCTACAAAATGGGAGAAAATTTTCGCAACCTACTCATCTGACAAAGGGCTAATATCCAGAATCTACAATGAACTCCAACAAATTTACAAGAAAAAAACAAACAACCCCATCAAAAAGTGGGCGAAGGACATGAACAGACACTTCTCAAAAGAAGACATTTATGCAGCCAAAAACACATGAAAAAATGCTCACCATCACTGGCCATCAGAGAAATGCAAATCAAAACCACAATGAGATACCATCTCACACCAGTTAGAATGGCAATCATTAAAAAGTCAGGAAACAACAGGTGCTGGAGAGGATGTGGAGAAATAGGAACACTTTTACACTGTTGGTGGGACTGTAAACTAGTTCAACCCTTGTGGAAGTCAGTGTGGCGATTCCTCAGGGATCTAGAACTAGAAATTCCATTTGACCCAGCCATCCCATTACTGGGTATATACCCAAAGGACTATAAATCATGCTGCTATAAAGACACATGCACACGTATGTTTATTGCGGCATTATTCACAATAGCAAAGACTTGGAACCAACCCAAATGTCCAACAATGATAGACTGGATTAAGAAAATGTGGCACATATACACCATGGAATACTATGCAGCCATAAAAAATGATGAGTTCATGTCCTTTGTAGGGACATGGATGAAATTGGAAATCATCATTCTCAGTAAACTATCACAAGAACAAAAAACCAAACACCGCATATTCTCACTCATAGGTGGGAATTGAACAATGAGAATACATGGACACAGGAAGGGGAACATCACACTTCGGGGACTGTTGTGGGGTGGGGGGAGGGGGGAGGGATAGCACTGGGAGATATACCTAATGCTAGATGACGAGTTGGTGGGTGCAGCGCACCAGCATGGCACATGTATACATATGTAACTAACCTGCATGTTGCACACATGTACCATAGAGCCTAAAGTATAATAATAATAATAATAATAATAATAATAATAATAAAAATAAAAAACCACTATATTTGCTAGCAACAAAAGATGTACATTTGAGTCCCAGGTTTACTACTGTGGTTCCTTATAAAAGTCATGTACCCTCTTGCGCTTCCGTTCTATCATCCTATCTTGGGTATCCTAGGATCTGCCATATGCTTCATAGTGTTATTATGAAAAATTACTTGTCACTTTCCAAGTAGATGATTCTGTGATGTATTCAATGTCAGGCTTTTTCTGAATAGACTGGAAGTCCAAGGTAGCCTGAGAGAAGAAACATGGCTATATCCTTAACTCTAAGATAAAAAAGAGGGTAAAAGCTCAGACAGCAGGGCAATTCTCCCTGGCCCATAAAAGAAGGCAAGTCCTTCATGCTGGCAATTCAGAGTCAGACCGACCCTGGGGTTGATTTCTTTTCCTCTTGAAGGACATTGACAATAGCCACAGATGGAGTTCATGGACCAAAAGGCAGCTCACAGAAGCATGGAAGTGACCATGTCTATTGAGAGTGTGGCTGGCTGTGAGGAACCAGGCTTCCTCCTGAGATGATGGCCCAGGGTAGCCATCACAGCTGCAGACTTCACAGAACATTAGCTTCAGAAGTCACTTTTTAGGTCACATGCAAAACCCAGGCTGGCTCCCAAGCTCCCACTTTTAGGCTCAGAAAAACACCTGCCACCATGCCCTCTTAGGCAGTAGCTCTGCAGCCCTTCAGGTGAGACCTGCTAGGACAGGTATAACTTTGGCCACCTGCATTGCATAAATGTCCCCTTTGCTTGACCTTGTTTCTTCATTAACCCCTTTCCTCTCATTTTGACCTCACCCTCAGGTTTGATGATTCCTGCTACTTAGGGCCCTGCATATATTTGTCTCTTGTCTTTGGGCCACACTAAGTTTCTAGAGTTTTCACAGCTGCTATTTCTGTATCAGTACTGAAAACTAGAATGTATCATCTCCTATGTGTTACATATGATTCAACACACAAGAGGCAACTGGAACCCCAAAAAGTTAAAGAAAATATCTTGTTAATGCTTTGGGCATAAAATATAGGCTATATTTTCCTGTTAAAATAATTGGAGAGAACACAGTTATGTACGTCAGGGCTCTTTTAAAGAGAAGTTTCCCTGGCATGTGCATTATCACGTACATTCTCTTATAGAGCTGGGGATAAAGAACAAATTTAACTTATAAAATGATGGCAAATGGTATTCAGATGGCTTAAACATCCTTAAATACATTACTATAGTTGATGACTACATCTACTTTATGTAGTCAAAAGAGTCAAGATTTTCATACCATTATGGCAGAGATAAGTAAACTATGATTCATGAGCCAAATTTTGATTGCCACCTATTTTTGTAAATAAAGTTTTGTTAGAACATGGCCATAATCATTTGTTTTCATATTGTCTGTGGTGCGTTTGCATTGCAATGACAGAGCTGAGTAACTGTCACAGAGACCATATGTCTTGGAAAGCCAAACTATCTAGCCTTTTACAAAGTTTGCTGAATTCTGCCTTATGGCAAGGAGAACATATAGGATCCAAACTATGGCAATGTGTCCAACTGTGACCTGTTAAAATAACTTTTTTTCTGTTAACTATCTGAGACATAAAGGAGCTCAGTGTGTTTATTAAAAACAATGTCAGACATTTTTTGTTCTAGATAATTGACTTACTACAATTCTTCTACCTGATTTAAACATTTCCCGAGACATGAAATACAATTAAACAAACAAATCCCAACTTGGAAACAGAACTGAATCCTTGATTATTCAGAGAATGTTTCACAGTCATCATGATAAAGGTAGATTCTCATCATCCTGCTCACTCTTGGAAGGAACTAGCAGTGTGATGCAGATGAACAGCACAGAGTGACCTCGGTTACACCAAAATAACCTTTGAAAGTGGTTCATCTAGAGTTCAGAACTGTGGCCCTGCAAGTATTTCTCTCAGTAGAGTTGAACTATGTTGTTATTCCTCTCTCTTTCTCAGGTGACTAAGTTCTTGAAGAAGAGGGACTATATTTTGTTTTGATTTTATTCTCAGTTGCCTCAACACCTAGTACAATGTCTGACACTTAGTAGATCCACAGTTAATGTTCATTGAACTGAACTGAGTAAGTAGTGTTTTCCAAATATATATGACACTACTCATTGGCTATGGTTACAGGCATTCTGAATCACTTATCCCTTGCCAGCTTACACTTTGGAGGCTGAAAAATCTCCCTACTGCTTTATCAACATCTCTTGCAGCTAGAGAGGGCCAGATGACAGTTTAGTTAATGATACATAAGGAATTATTGATTATGAAGTTTCTAGAAGTCTCCTGTTTATCTGATAACAGGGACAGACACAAATGGCAGTGTCTCTTTCCATCTTTTTCTTGCCTTAAACATGGAGGCGATGCCTGCTGCTAGGAAAGTTAATTTGTGAATATAAGACAATTAGCTAATAATATTGTGAATAGTGGAGTAGAAAGGTAAACAGAGATTGGGTGTTTATAAGGAGTCCCTGCACTAGCCCCAGACTGTTTGTATCCAGATTTCTTGTTTCATTAGCAATGTAAATCCCTATTTGTTTAAGCCTTTGTTAGTTTGAATATCTGTTACTTCTGGCTAAAAATATACCTAATTGTCTCAACAATATTTGTGGAAAGAACATCAACCTGGAGATCAATTAAAATAACAATTCTCACAAACTATTCCTATAAGAAATCTTGGGTCTGGGCATGGTGACTCACGCCTGTAATCCCAGCACTTTGGGAGGCTGAGGTGGGTAGATCACCTGAGGTCAGGAGTTTGGGACCAGCCTGGCCAACACGGTGAAACCCCATCTCTACTGAAAATACAAAAATTAGCTGGGCATGGTGGTAAGCGCCTGTAATCCCAGCTACCCGGGAGGCTGAGGCAGGAGAATCACTTGAACCCGGGAGGCAGAGGTTGCAGTGAGCCAAGATCATGCCATTGCACTCTAGCCTGGGTGACGAGAGTGAAACTTCGTCATTAACTAGAAAAACCTCATTCTAGAAGGGCATCTTTGCAGGAAGATAGTGGAGAAGAGAAATTAAATTGTTAATCATCTACTACATTCCAGGGACTCTACTTAGTCTTTTGTTTTTCTAATGTCATTAAATCTACACAATGACACTCTTAGGTGGTATCATTAACGCACAGATGATATGATGTGTTAAGAAAGGTTAAGAATTTTGTTTAAAAGGCATAAATCTAGGAAGCAACAAAGGTGCAATTCAAAGCAAGTTCTTTATAACTCTAAAATCCATATTAACTTAAAGTATAATAATAATAAAATAAAATAAAAAAAGAATTTCTGTCATGGATGGGTGTTAAAGTTTATCACTTTTTTTCTGTATTTGCTGGAATGATATTTGTGCTGTATCATCATTCTCATACATTGTTGGAGTTGGTTTGCTATTATTTTGCTTTTGAGTTTTTCATTTATACTCACTAATAAAATTAGCTAAAATTCAAAAAAAAATCCATATTGATTCTAAAATATTGTACTACTTTTTAAAGAAATGAACCTTGGCTAATTTCTAGACTGTCCATGAACTATTAGAGATGCTCAAATAAAACTCAAATAAAACATTCCCTGGAAAGAAAAATAAATCACCTCTCCAGAAATCAGATATGGACTTTTCAATCCAGGGCACTCAAACTTCCACCTCTCGGATTTCACTGTTATTATTAAATTAAGGCATCTTCAATTTTTTTTTTTCTAATAGGATTCTCAAAACCCAGTGAGTCACCAAGCCTTGATGTACAACATAGAATAGAATACAGAAGCTAGAAAGCCTTATATATATGTCTCTTTGTCATATACCAAGAGAGTGAAACCATAAGCTGTGCCTTCTCGTTCAGCAGTGATGCTGCTGTGTACTCAATTGTGTCCCTCCTAAATTCATATGCTGAAGCCCTAATTCCTATTGTGATGGTATTTGAAGACAGGGCCTTTGGGTGGTAATTAGGTTTAGTTGAGATCATAAGGTTGGGAACCCATGATGGGATTAGTGCCATTATAAAAAAAGACACCAGAGAGCTTACTCTCTTACTCTCTCCTCATCAAGTGAAGACAGAGAAAGGGGCCATCTATAAGACAGGACGAAAGCCCTCACTGGGGTTCAACGGTGCTGGCACTCTGATCTGGTACCTCCAGCCTCCAGAAGTGTGAGCAAATAAACGGTTGTTTAAGCCAGATAGTCTACGGTATTTTGTTACGGCAGCCTGAAATGATTCAGAAAGATTTCCTGCAGGACTAACAGGTAGATCTTTTGTACTTTCCTTTTTTAGTCAATAGAACAGATGAAGAGAACTCAGAATTACGATATTTGTTTCCAACTCCACTACACCCATTTTTGGAAGACCTGTTTTGAATCCACGTTTCCAAGGATGATTTACAAAAAGACAGCAAACTGAACAAAGCCCTGAGGAAATATTGACAAGTACAACCTTTGCCCAGAAGCAATACACATTTTCCTGGTGCCTGTTTATTGTCACCTTTATCTCCTTACTTGGGCTTGTCAGCAAGTGGTGCACCAGGATTTATCTTGTTGAGGCTCAAAGCTTTAGTGGTGTTGTCATTCGCCAGTAGCTCTGGGTTCCCCTCAGCTAAAAACAGTGGAAAGCACTTTTAATTGTAAGATATATTATGTTTAACTTCCACTGAAAAAAGATGGTGAAGGAAAAAAAATTTTTAAGTGTTTTTAGTTTGTAAATGGAAACCTAGTATTTATTTTGGAAAGATGGGTACAGTTATTTTTTTCCCATGTTTGTTCTATTCCCTTTAAGCTTCTAAAGGAACAAACAAAAAAATAGCTTAACTGAAATTAACAAAGGATGATGAAACACATTTAAACCTTCAAAAGAATAATACTGGATACTTGTAATTGCTAGCAATATTTGGAGTTAAGGGATAATGTTTAAAACTCAATTGAACTTTCTTTACAGTGGTAAGGATTTCTAAAAGTGAGATTCTAGGCCCTAGAATATTACCTTGGTTAGATAGACACCATTGTTACCTACATTTTACGAATAGAAAAAGTGAAGCTGAAGAAATTTGTGTTACTTGGACCTGGTCACATCCCTAGCACCTGATGTGTTCAGGCTACAACCAAAGATTTTGGGCTCCAGTTCTAATGTTCCTTTCAATTTACTACGTTGTCTAGTAATAGTGGCTTTGCTGGTGGTCGTAGAGGTAAGAATAATGACAAGCATGTTTTGATCACTTACACGATGAACAGGGTCTCTATTAGACTCTAGGGGTAAAAACAAGAAATGAAGACACTTCTGCCCAAGCAGATCCAAGTACATATTTAGTAAAAATGAAAGAGCATGACTATGGTTCAGTCCAATATTATTTTTGAGCATCTAACCTGGCAAAGCTGATTTGCTCTTGGAGTAGCTTATATAGAATGGAAACATGTCAGGATCAGGGGGTTATCTTTCTCAAATACTCATCCAGTACCTGCATGCCGTTCATCAAGTGTTCAACCTTGCTTCCACCTGAAAATGTCAGGTGCAAATAACTCCCTTTGTGCAAGAAGCTGATTTAATCTCTGGCAAACTCTGCCTGAAATAATTTTTTTGTTAGCGTGTGTTCCACAGTCAGATGGTCTAGAATGAAATACT
Organism: Pongo abelii; assembly: GCF_028885655.2. Taxonomy (NCBI): domain Eukaryota; kingdom Metazoa; phylum Chordata; class Mammalia; order Primates; family Hominidae; genus Pongo; species Pongo abelii. The sequence continues at coordinate 82,723,037 of NC_071994.2, forward strand.
AGCCCCATCAATTACTTATTGTGTTGCTTGGGGAAAAATTACTTGACCTGTCTATTCTTCAGTTTTCTCATGGGCAAAATAGAGATAATAATAGTATTTCATTTATAGTATTGTTTTGTGGATTAAATTATTAAATGCATGAATAGCATTTAGAACACTGCACTATATTGTAAGTGTGCATCATGGCACTTACACAGATACATATATAATCTTTTTTTTTTTCTTTTTTGAGACGGAGTCTCGCACTGTCATATGGGCTGGAGTGCAGCGGCATGATCTTGGCTCACTGCAACCTTCGCCTCCCAGATTCAAGCAATTCTCCTTGCCTCAGTCTCCCAAGTAGCTTGGATTACAGGTGCCCACCACCACGCCTGGCTAATTTTGTATTTTTAGTAGAGACAGGGTTTCACTATGTTGGCCAGGCTGCTCTGGAACTCCTGACCTCGTGATCTGCCTGCCTCGGCCTCCCAAAGTGCTAGGATTACAGATGTGAGCCACTGCACCCAGCCTATAATCTTTACTATAACAAAATAATAAAATTTTTCTATTAGTTATAGTAATAATCATTATAATACTTTTAGTAGTAATTGAAGATTTTTTTTTTCACTATATCTACAAGTCTGGTTTTTGTCATCCTACTCTACTGTACCTACATAGAGCAAGGGTAATAATTCTTTCATTTGACAGTTTTTTTTTTCAATATCTGATTCTAGAAGATAAGCTTTCTATTATTGGAGGTCAATATTTTTCTCTCTCAATCACTTTTCTGACATCACAATCTAAGTTAGTTTAATACTGAAATAAGAACCAAAGCCTGACTTTCAGCTCCGGGTTTCTCCCCACGAAACTAGTCTCTCGAAATGTAAACACTGCACCTTCCTCCATTCTTTTCAGAGCATTAAATCAAATTTCTTTCTAGGTAACGTTTTTAATACTCCTCAAAATTGTAATTAAAATGAACCTATTTTGTAGAATTATAAACTCAAATTTTGTACTTTCTTCATATTATGAGACCTTTCATTTCAACCTAAGAATATTAACTTCCTAGTGGCCCAGAGAAAGAGAAAAAGACTCTATTATTAAAGATTATATGCCACACTTTTCTATAATTTGAATGACTAAGTAAACATACTAAATCTAATACTAATGTCATATTAACATACGAGTGTACATTGAAGGTCTTTGTCACTTGTTAACATGGGAAATTAATGACAATTGCTGTAACATAATCTGAGCACAACCAGAACAGCCTTCTCAAAGCCCTAAACAAACAGAACACTTGGCCCTGATTAAAGAATAGAGGGTATTTCCCCTTTGCAGAGACGCATCATGCCTCCCATGAGCAGTACATGAGGCACTACATGTACAAGATTCATATTGCATATTGACCTCCGTTGAGCACAGAGTCTTGGATATCTTGTTCACTGCCATTATCCCGGGAGCAAGAGCAGTAGTTGGCTCATGATAGGTGGATCAATAAATATAGAGTTAATGTATTAAGAAATGAATATCAGTTCCTTTCTCCTCTCATAGATCTTTTTTTTTCTTGGTGGTGTACCTTACAGTCTCAACATGTCAAATGATTTTGTCTCCCCCTGGGATCCTTTATAAAAACTTGCCATCAGAATTTTCATTTACAATGAAGTAGAAAAGTAGGATAAAATTTTATCACTCATGCGTTTGATGATTCAAAAATCATTGTTGATCACTAAACACCTTGAATACAAAGAGGGATGAGAACATGTACTATTGCACCATTCCTTATTTCTCTACATACATTTCCTCTGTTTGTCATTTGTATAATCTGTTCTAGTCAAACAAAACTTGCTTCAGCTTCTAGAATATAAGTTATGCTCTTTTTCATCTTCAGACCTTTGGACAACCTTAGATATCTCTTCTCCTTTTCTCCTGTTCTCTACCTTTTAAAGGAAGTCTCTGATAGTACTAAAACAGGTTAGGTGTTTCTCCCTGTGCATTTAAGTACTTTATTTATTGCACTTTATTATAATTGTTTGGCTTTCTTCCCCCTGTATCTCTTCCTAGACTCCTTGGATGCTAAATTCCATGATGGCATTGACTATGTCTGTTTCCAAGTAGCCACAGTAAATAAACGAGAATAGTTACTTAGAACATCAGCAAATCAGTATATGTTGGAATTAAGGTATTAACACACACATACACAGAACCACCCAATTGAGTATGCCAGTGTTACAGATGAGCAAATCACAGCTCACAGTGATATAGTGACCTCCTCAGTGTCTCAAAACCAGCTGGTGGCAGAACTAGAGTAACCACTCAGGGGACATTACTGCCCATCCAAGTGTTTTTCCTTTCACACCATATTAGCCTTTTCCCATTTTAGCTCTCTTTTAATAAGGCCCAAGGACTTGAACTAACATCTTTTTTTTTTTTGAGACGGAGTCTCGCTGTGTCACTCAGGCTGGAGTGCAGTGGCGATCTCAGCTCTCTGCCTCCCAGGTTCACACCATTCTCCTGCCTCAGCCTCCTGAGTAGCTGGGACTACAGGCACCCACCACCACTCCCGGTTAATTTTTTGTATTTTTAGTAGAGATGGGGTTTCACCATGTTAGCCAGGATGGTCTTTATCTCCTGACCTCGTGATCTGCCCGCCTTGGCCTCCCAAAGTGCTAGAATTACAGGCGTGAGCCACCGTGCCTGGCCTTGAACTACAATCTTAAAGCTCTAACTGTGGCAAAAGTTTAATCACCAGTCAAAATATAGAACCTCCAGGTCTTTCCCAGTGCCCTCCCCTCAAAAGCTATCATATAAGAAATTTGACTGAAATTCCTGTTTGTATGTCTGATCTTGAATTTATTTCTATGCATATACTTTAAAATATCTTGAGAACCCACTCAAAAATTTATACGTTAGAATTTCCTATATGCCCTTCTGCCCTTTACGTACTTTACATACATTAACTTACATGATTATCACACAACTCAGTAGGAATTTATTCTTCTCATTTTACAGATGATCAAACTGAAATTAAGCCGAGTAATTTACCCAAGTCCACTCATCGAGTAAATGGAGGATGGGTAATAGAAATCTGGGTCTGTCTTTCATGAAGTGCATGCTTTCACCTGTTTTGTTTTTGTATTTGCTTCTCATTTATGCCATTGTAAGTCTGGAGTATCTAACACAAAAGAGAGCCCTTTATCATTCAGCTGAATAACAGCTCTTATTGTAGGGGCTAAGCTTCATTTACGCCTTTGACATTTTAAAGGGCTGTGAAGAAAAAAGAAGCTTGGAGAACTCTTCTCTTCTTATTTCTAAAATTCAGTGGGTATGTATATGTTGATGGGGAAAGACAGGTTTAAATATTGCATTTATTTTTGAATTTTTAATTGTCATAATCATGCATTGTCATTTAAGTTTTAACCTAGACTGCTGTGAGCAAGACTATTGCCCACTCAAATTAGGCTGCAAAATCCCACACAGTTTGATTAACAAATAGCATTCATTATTCAGCTTTGGTTTGTGGCCTATATAAAACAAGGTGAACCTCACATATTGAAACCATGAACTCAGCCATCCTTTAGTATTATTTCCTTCATTGCCTGGTGTATATACACAGGGAAAGAAAAATGTCTCAATACAAAGTTAAACTTCCCTTGGCCTGGATGTCAGCAGAGCTCCTAAAATTTTTGAAGAGTAAATCAATGTTCCCTAAGATTAAAGCTTTGAGGCACAGTAAATCCTCAATAGAGTGATAACTGAGACTGCACCCATGTCTGCGGACAGAAAATGTTGCCAATTCTCAAAGCATATCTCTCTTGTTGTTAAAGAGATAAGAATATACTATCCCAATGGCTTCAAAGATTATGTTATGCCTTCATGAAAATTCTTGGGTTTTACCAATCTACTTCTCAAAGCTATCAATTTATCTATCATTCACACACAGTGCACACACACAGTTATCTTCCCTCACATACTCTTTAAATGTTGCTCCTGCTTTAACTTTTATCTCTGCACCTATGTGGTCTCTTCAGAATCATTATACCCACTATGCCAGGCACATGGCAGGAAACTTAGTTTGAGCTCCATAAGAAACAAAGTCTGAGATGAGAATTTGTGTGCAACAAGTTTATTGGCAATGATCACAGCTGTGGTCAAAGGAAGAGGCGAAGAGAGTAGTTGAATTGCAATGCAATTGTAATAATGGCCTTAGCCTATCTTATGGGGAATTCTAAACTTGGATTAATTCTTCAGGGTGGTCCTACCTTGAGGCAAATGGGTGGATTTTAACCAACTCATTGGCCAGTCATTAATGCAGGATCTCCTCTGGGAGTGGGTAAGATCTTGAGCAAAGTGGCTGTCTGGCTGGAGGCAGTTTCTAGAGAGGGATTCACTTGAGAACCATCATCTGCCAACAGTTTCAACATCTGAGAGTATGAGCAGATGTGCTCTGAAGGGAGGATATGGTCAGCACACCACAGTGCCCTCAGCGCACATACAGATACTTATGGTATGAATGAATAAATGTTTGCTGGTATGTGCCAGCATACCAAACTAGTCATGTGCCAGAGTTGGGAAAAAAAAAAAAAAACATGATGTTTGGTTCATGCCTTTAAGAGTTATTTTGGGGGACCATTGCTTTATCCCATTTGCAAAAAGAAAAAAGGAGGAGGAGAAAAAGGCAGAGGAGAAGAAGAAGAAGGGCCTGAGTTTTAGTCAGTTTTATTTTTTAAGTGTTTTAAGCTACCACAAAAAGTGTATGCACTTCTAAAACAGGTTGCCCAGTGAGTATTGTTTATTCAAACCAAAGCTAAAATCCAAGAGGTTGAAAAAAAGAACAGTAAAGTCTCTGAAAAACACTATGGGAAGGACATGTATCTTTTTAAGACCAAGAGAATTATGTTATGGGATTGGTAAGTTTTTCTAGATTTCATGCTGGTGAATCTGCTTCCTTGTCCTGCTCCTCATTAACAATTTGGGCTTTCCCAGGTTGCTGTCCCCACTCCACATTGTCATCTCCTGCTGGGACTAGTTCACCCCCTCCTAGTTAGCCTTCTTCTTTATGATCTAGGGTCCCACCACCGCCATCCTTCCAACTCTCAAGTCATCCTTCACATTATATAGCTAGAGCATCTACCATTTAAGTCAAATTTGTCATTCCTCCACCTAAAACACTGTATTACTTTCCTTAAGATCCTCTGAAAGGCAATAAAACTCCTTAAGCAGTTTTTTTCTGCTTCTTCAACCTTATTCCCAACAGGTTCCTCATATTCACACATCCACACACTACACACACTACATCTGTCAATCCTGAATATCTTCATTTATTCAACAATTATATATTATTATATACACATATTGTGATGTTAGAGATATTATATGGGGGAAGGTAAATAATATGCAGAAGTGTACAACATGTCTTCCAGGGCAGGCACTTCTTTTCTTCTTTCTCCTGGAATGCCTTTTCTTTATGAATGAGGTAAACATTTATGCATTCCTCAAAAATCCAACTAAGATATAACACATTTAAAAAAAAAAATCTCGGCCAGGCCTGGTGGCTCATGCCTGTAATCCCAGCACTTTGGGAGGCCAAGGCGGGCGGATCACAAGGTCAGGAGATCGAGACCATCCTGGCCAACATAGTGAAACCCCATCTGTACTAAAACGCAAAAAATTAGTCAGGCGTAGTGTTGTGTGCCTGTGTTACCAGTTACTCGGGAGGCTGAGGTAGGGGAATCACTCAGACTCGGGAGGCAGAAGTTGCAGTGAGTCAAGATCATGTCTGCACTCCAGCCTGGTGACAGAGCAAGAATCCGTCTCAAAAAAAAAGAAAAAACAACTCATTCACAATCTACCCAACCAAGACAATCAACTCCTCTGTCTTGTCTTGGATCACTGCATTCTATGCATATATGTCTTTATAGGTCATTATATATTCAAACTTAAAAATTTTTTGGATGTTTTATTATGTATATATGATATATATATAATAAATATGTAATATTTATATGTAGATACATTTATATGTACTTCATACATATACTTATATGTCTATATATACTGAAGCATTAAAATAAATAACTATAAACCCATCACCCACATATGAGAATTAGAACATTACACCTATTCCAGTTTCTACATATACACCTCTTTCCTGGACTAATTTTTCATTTTATCCTAGAATTAGCACTATCCTGAAATGTATATTTATAACTCTCTTCATTTTGTTTTTATATCAAATATATGTGCTCTTATTTTTTAGCACTATATTATTTACTTTGCATTATATTGAGGTTTGAAATTGTAATATAATCACACAATGTACAATTTTTCAGTAGTGAAAATGAATACATTTCAACTACACACAACACCATTAATGAATGCTAGAAATAATAATGTTGAATAAAAGAGAAAGTAGTATCTGACCACATACATTATGGTTCCATTTTTATTGCAATATATATTAATTATTTTTAACCTGTATATCTTTCCCACTAGACTACAGTCGATGCATATGTGTTGAATTGAGTTAACTCATTAAACCACATCCATTCTGACTTCCAATCATCTCTTGGATTCTGGGCTATCTGACATTTCTTATTTTGATTTGGCTCCTGAGTTGTCTCCTCCCAAACCTGGTATTACTCTATGCAATATGGTTTGACACACCATCTATATTTTTCCCTATGTCTGACCTTGGATTGGTCCTATTTATAGTTTTGCTACCTTAGTGTTAGGACAAGCAGGTAGAAGAAATTCCTGACCAATCTGTCATTTGAGGGACAGAACTTTCATTTTTCTGCTCCCCTAATAACACATAAAGTACAAAACTAGTATATAATGAATAATTACAGCTCTGAAGGATTACGTTGACTCAACTTCAATGACGATTCATTCAAACCCTTTATTCTCACTGTGTCAGTAGCTAATATCAGGAATGGCAATGCAATGAAATTCTCTCTGGAAACTGCTTGGTATGTACCACCTTTCCAAATTATTCATTGGCTCCCAGAATAGTTGCATTGCATTAAAACAGACCATGAAGATCATCACTCTAAAAGCCTAGAAAGTGCAAAAATTGCTTCGATAGCACCACTGTCATATAGTCCCTCAGCTTCAACTTTAACACTTCCAAAACCACAGAGCTGAGTATGTCAAAGATCATCCATTTCATTATTGAATGGTTCCAAAAAAAAAAAAAAATGAAAGCTGGCAAGTTGGACCTGTGTTTGAATCCCTGTTGCATGCATGACCTTAGCCAATCCTCTTCAAATCTCACAGCCTTAGTTTTCTCATCTATAAATTAATTTAACATACCCACCCAAGAATTTGCCTTATACAGACTGGGTCCTTAATAAGTGTTAAGTCTATTTTGCCTTCCATTTCTTTTTCCAAATGAAAACCATGCAGGTGTGTAATAGCTTTTGTGAGTCTTCCCTTTCATAGGCTAAACAGTCTTTTTTCTTCTCTTTCTCTGTTCCTCAAATTGCATGGTGTTCTCTCTTAGTGATGCCCCAAATCATACTTTCATTTTTTAAAAAATAATGACATTGGGCCAGGCGCAGTGGCTCACGTCTGTAATCCCAGCACTTCGGGAGACTGAGGCAGGTGGATCACCAGGCCACGAGATCAAGACCATCCTGGCCAACATGGTGAAACCCCGTCTCTACCAAAAATTAGCTAGGCATGGTGGCAAGTGCCTGTAATCCCAGCTACTTGGGAGGCTGAAGCAAGAGAATCACTTGAACCAGGGAGGTGGAGGTTACAGTGAGCCGAGATCATGCTACTGCACTCTAGCCTGGCAACAGAGTTAGACTCCGTCACTTTTATCCACTACTCTTCTTTCTTTTTTTAATTTTTTTTATTTTTTTAAGGCAGAATCTCACTCTGTCGCCCAGGCTGGAGTCCAGTGGTATGATCTCTGCTTACTGCAAGCTCCACCTCCCGGGTTCAAGTGATTCTCCTGCCTCAGCCTCCGGAGTAGCTGGGACTACAGGCACCCGCCACTACGCGTGGCTAATTTTTTGTATTTTCAGTAGAGACGGGGTTTCACCATCTTGGCCAGGATGGTCTCCATCTCCTGATCTCATGATCCGCCCACCTCGGCTTCCCAAAGTGCTGGGATTACAGGTGTGAGCCACCATGCCTGGCCTCTTCCCTCTTTCTTATTCCCTCTACCTAATAACTAATAGTGTTAAAATAGGTCATTCTAGCTATAACACCTCTACTACCTAACCTAGGCTAGAAGCCTCCTCTATCACAGGAATCCAGAAAAGACAAGCAGGAGGAAGCCATGCAATCAGATATGCGGTACATGAGAATGTACACTAGGAAACAGTTTAAAATCCGCTATGTGTCTCTTGCCGGCTATGTGTCCTCAAGCAAGTCTCCCCTGAGCCCCACTTTCTTCATCTGCATTAACAGAGTTAAAAATACCTGCATACGGTGTCTATTCTGAGGATTAAATGAGAAAAATCTATCCTATAGTGCTTAGAAGTCTTCTAGCCACCTTGCAGAGACTCAGGAGATGGTAGCTATTATTATTTTGTATACTGACTCTGTGTCCTCATCTGTGTATTACCGGTGTGATAACATCAATGCCTCAGAATACAAATATGTAAGCTAACATTTATTCTGATTATTGAAATTAGTTACTCAAGCTACCATCTACGCCGAGGACCACCCCTCCCCTATATTCACACATTACATTGCCCATGAAACCTGGGACTTTGTGAATTCCAATGGGAGCAGCCTTATTTTTACACAAATTGTAGAGAGGTCACTGGAGAACCTGAACAGTTTGTGATGGGGATGCCACTTCGGCTGTGAGTGGTTTTTTTTTTTTTTTTTCTACTTCATGATGTCATTGGAATCCTCGAATGAAGTAAAAGTACGGCCTCCCTGTCAGATTGGCTCTTTTTTCAATACTGAGGAGATGTGGAATTCACTTCTTAGGATGTTGTCAGGGAGAAAACAGTGCCACTTCCTTAAGGAATATGCTCAACTGGCTCTGTCCCTTCTCAACACTCGCTTGGGCATCAGTTCCTGCACCTTAGATTATAATGTCCTAGAGGACTGGGATTGATTTTTATTCTCCCAGCATCTGGTATCCCAGACACTATGAACCAAATTGCTGTTTAGTAAACGATATTAATTGATAATGACTAATTGTAAATATTAAAATCATATTAACCAAGTTTCACTTGAATATCAAAAAAAGTTGAATTTATGATATCAACAAATATGGTTAGGAAAATCATTTTATAGTAGCCATGAATTTTTTAAAAATGAAGTAATTACATATGTATACATGTGCCATGTATACATATGTAACAAACCTGCACATTGTGCACATGTACCCTAAAACTTAAAGTATAATAATAATGAAATTTAAAAAAAAAAGAAAACAAATCGGGTAAAATTTTTTAAATAGTGAATATGGGTAAAGGGCATGTAGATGTTCTTTGTAGTCTTATTTTTGTAACTTTTTGAAAGATTGAAATTGTTTCCAAATAAAAAGTTTCTATGACAAAAAAACGAAGTAATTAATAGAGTGTATATCACTGAAATTCTCAAAGCAGTTATGGGCCTAGAATATGAGCTACAATAACAATAATTCTTTTTACATATATGTGCATATCTATATATACCTATATGTATGCATTATATTTGTGTAATACATGTATGTGTATGTATATGTGCATTTACATATATGTATTTATATTTATTAAGGCTATTTAATCCTCACTGGGAGCATAGCTATCTATGTTCTATAAATAACCAAGTGAGGATCTGAGAGGTTAAGGGCCTTGGCCAGGTTTACACAGTAAATTAGTGACCAAGTTTAGACATCAAAATCCAGCTTCTCAGTCTGATGCTTTTATTCTAATATGATTTCCCTATTATGTTCTTTTCTGTGATCTCATGAGTTAAACCATAATTTTCTCTAATACAAAAGATGAGTTCTTATTCAGCCTTAATTTCCTGCTTGTTTTGTATTCAATGTATACATTCTATTGCCAAGCTTTGCACGTTTTCCTTTCATAAGCTTTTTTATCTTCCTCTTTTTTGTTAGCCCACTCCTAGTGTCTCACTCATTTAACTACATTCAAAAATCTTTATTTAGTACCAAACACATGCCAGAAGCTAACCACAAATTGTCTTAACCTTCTTGCTTATTAAACAAACAAAATAAAATAAAGCCTTTCTTCTAGAAATTTCAAGTATTGGAAACACTGGAAGTGGTTTCTTTGCCAATTTCTGCAAATTCCAATCCCGTCGTGAAAACATTAAGTGTTTCTTACTGGCTTCCTACTGGGAGACCTGGTGCTAGAATTGTGTTCTCTAAATTTAGCCTGGCTAAATATTGGCTCTGGAAGATGCTCCTTCAAAATGAAGTGTTTCACAGATGCTGTGGTTTGAATATTTGTCCTCTCTAAAATGCAGGTTGAAGTTTAGTGCCCAGTGTGGCAGTATTGAGGGGTAGGGCTTTTAAGAGGTGATTGAGTCATGAGGGCTCTGTCTTCATGAATAGATTAATCTGTTTATGGATGAATGGATTGATGGGTTATCAGGGGAGTGGGACTGGTGGTTTTATTAGAAGAAGGGAGACCTGAGTTAGCATGCTGTCCCTTCATCATGAGATGCCCTGCGCCACCTCAGGATGCTGACGAGTGTCCCCACCGGCAAGAAGGCCCTCACCAGATGTGGCCGCTTGAGATTGGACTTCTCAGCCTCTAAAACAGTAAGAAAGAAACTCCTTTTTTAAAAAAATAAATTACCGCCTTTCAGGTATTCTGTTATATGCAACAAAAAATGAACTAGTGTAATAGATATAAATTTAGAATTATTATATACCATAGCTCATAAGCCCATTCCAGTCTCTGTAGTTCTCTTTAAGAAAATAGCTGTTTAAGTTTGCTTAATCTTCTGTTTTCTAAATAAAGCATTTGCTTTAATTTTGTTTTAATATGTAACTTCATCACGAAAATACTTTGGGAACACTAAAATAGATTATGACTTTAGGAATGATGCTTTATTTATGTTTTTATTTCCACTGCCTAGATAGGTCTCTGGTGTGTATAAAACACTTGATATTTTAATCTCTTTCTCTTTTTTGATGAATTAAGGAATATAATATGTGTTATTTATGTTTCCCTGTTTATATTGCTGTCCTTCCTCTAACATCTTGCTCCTCGTTTCCTGTTCATACACACCTCTCACCTCCAACACCAACATTCTTATTTTATAGTCCTGCTAAGTTCTCCACTTACTCTTCCAGATTTTATCATCTGATGGGGAAATTATTTTGTTGACTCTGATGCCTAAATGCTTTTTTTCCCCATTAATCAAGCGCATCCTGGAATTCCAATTACTTTATTTCTACCTAACTTAATCCCAAAGCCTACATAAATCCCAGCTCTTTCATAAATATTTCAGACTCAGAGCCAGGGTATCATCCCATTTCCAAATCTGCACTCTCACGGAAGTAGACCTGATACTTGTAATACTTAGCACTTCTATGTCTGTATCTACACTCAGAGCCCGTAACATTTGGGGCCAGAGAATTATTTAATTTATTGTTATGAGAAATTGTTCTGTATATTGAGGAATGTTTAGCAGTATTCCTGTCACTAAATGCCAATGACACACCCCCAGTTGTGATAACCAAAAATGACTTCAGAAAACTGCTAGATGTCACCTGGAGAATAAAGTCTCTCCCCACCCAACTCTGTTGAAAGCCTCTGATTTAAGGCTATGTCCATATCCATATTCATATTCATATCTGCATTTGGACTGAGAAGTAACATTGATTTATCTTCAACTATGTTAGGCACCAGGTTCAATAGCGTATGTTATCTGTTTTAGTTTTCACAATGATCCTCAGGGGTATTAATAGAACCAATTTAAACATGAGGAAGACATAGCTCAGGGGCAGAAATAACTCAAAACAAAATCAACTATGGTATGCACACATTTCCCTGCACCATATTAGTTACTTGAAAACTTCTTAAGGACAGGATCCCCTCTGCTTTAACCTTGCTACCTCCCACTGGACTATCGGGTAGTAGTTGTATAATAAAAATAATTATAAGTTGGTGAATCAAAAGCAATATTCTTAGACTCACTATATGAGCTTTAAACTTTCTCTGCGCTGCAAATTTTCTAGATTTGCCTACCTATGAGTTGTCTACCTATTTCTTAACCCTAGTATATTTATATTAGGTATGTAAATTGGATATAATTGTATTACTTAAGTGCTTTATTTAATAATATAATTACATTAATCTTTCTGTCTGTCTTCAAGTTTTGGCATCGTAGTATAATGAAAAATGCATGAGCTTTTCGAATCAAAAGGATGTTAAATTTAAATTCTGACTCCACGCCTAACTGGCTCTGTGGCATTTACTTCAAAAACTAAATATTTCTGTGATCAATGCAAGGAATACAGAGATAAAAACAAAACCCCGACTATCTAGAGATTTATACTCTAGTAAAGGTGAACAAAACTTGAAAAGAAATTAATTTAAATACCAAGATACAACATTAGAAGCACGTGCAAAGTACAAAGTACAGAGATGGCACAGAGAAGGGATGACTTACTTTTATCAGGTAAAGATATGGAACACTTTCAGAGAGATTGTGCTTATGATGGGTGATAAGGAATAGACAGAGCCAGAAGATAAGCCACTTTGACTTCCTGTGTCTCAATTTAGTATTTATAAAATAGGGATAATTACATAACTGATTCATAGGTGGTTATGAGTATTAAATGTGATGGGACTACAACATGTTTTGCATAGTGTTGAACAGATAGTAGACACATAATAAATATTATCTCCTTTCCATTTCCTTTAAAGGACAACAGTTGTGTCATTTATAATTTTTAATAGTTAACCTACTACAAGGCAGTAAGAGAGCTAGTGAGTGAAAAATTTTCATAGATTGCAAAGTTAGTATATTTCTTCTCTTGCTCAGATACTGTAAGAAAATCTTCAAATCCATTGTACATTATCAGTTCCCCAAGGAAGACGAGCAGGTTCTGCATTCCATCTCAGAATGTTGTAAGGCATTTTTATCAGACAAAGGCACCCTTCTCACAAGCCTTGTACGACTTTCTTCCTCTTCTTTAAAACACATACAAACTATACAACTTGAACATTGTAACAGGTCTGCTTTCTGTTCCATTTAGTGACAGTAAGTACAAGAACAGAATAGAAAACTCTGAAAAGTAAAATCAAATCCCAAGCGCTTTCCACATCTTTCTAAGCCTCTATGGAGGATTCTAAAGATTGACTCTTCTGTTATTCAAGCTGCTTCACCAACTGCCCTGTCAGAGCTCCAGACTCGGACCCTATTCGGGATCCTTATCCCTGAATGTCCCTTGCTATCAAGATAAGTCTTTATTTCTCTTTGTAAAGTGACAGCAGAGATCTGGGAAGATGAAGAATCTTTTCCCATTGAGCTTTAAATAACTCACTTCTAAAGCAGTTCCACAATTTTCACTGTAGCCATGAGGTTGTGAAGTCTCATTATCGCTGACCTTGGTCTTTCTCAGCTGCCATGAACCATGAAAGAAAAAAGGTCAGTAGCTGACATTCTTTCATTCAACCAACATTTACTGAGCACTTGCCTGGTGCCAGGTATGGTGCTGGGCTGCAGGGATATGTCAAAGTTTTATTCACTAAAGATATAATAAGATGAGGCCGGATGCTGTGGCTCACACCTGTAATCCCAGCACTTTGAGAGGCCGAGGCAGGTGAATCACCAGGTCAGGAGTTCGAGACCAGCCTGGCCAAGGTGGTGAAACCCTGTCTCTACTAAAAATACAAAAATTAGCTGGGCATGGTGGCAGGTGCCTGTAATCCCAGCTATTCAGGAGGCTGAGGCAGAAAATTGCTTGAAGCCGGGAGGCGGAGGTTGCAGTGAGCAGAGATTGCGCCAGTGCATTCCAGCCTGGGTGACAGAGCAAGACTCCGTCTCAAAAAAAAAATAATAACAATAATAATAATAAGATGAATATAATCTGGCCTTATTCATTTCAATAGCTTTATTCCCTTCTTTTTGGAAAGTGGGGTCCATAAAAAATAGTGAAAATATATTTAGAAAACTTCATAGTTTATTAGGCATCTTTACGACTTAGACCTTCTTTTATTTATTTTTATTATTATTATTTTTTTGGGGATGGAGTCACTCTGTTGCCCAGGCTGGAATGAAGTGGCATGGTGTCGGCTCACTGCAAGCTCCATTTCCTGGGTTCAAGCAATTCTCCTGCCTCAGCCTCCCGAGGAGCTGGGATTACAGGCACCCATCGCCACACCCAGATAATTTTTGTATTTTTAGTAGAGACGGGGTTTCACCATGTTGGTCAGGCTGGTCTCGAACTCCTGACCTCGGGTGATCCACCAACCTCGGCCTCCCAAAGTGCTGGGATTATAGGCATGAGCCACCATGCCCGGCCACTACTTCAACCCTTAAGGTCACTCTGGGCTTCATAGTATAGAATCCAGAGCAGCTTTATAATGTGGCTCCAGTCTTCATGTGTAGGAATATCTTGAGCTAAAGTTCAGCATGAGGCAATTTCTATCATTAGTGAAAGAATGTATCTACAGTTTATTGCATTTAGCTTACCCTAGAAGCATAAACTACCCACTTGAGGTGTGAATGCACCTTGTATTTAATGATTAGTGGAGATTGTTTGCAACTGATCTTGCAAATTACACTCTCCACATCTCAAAGGGACTTTATTTTGCAAGGGTATTCAATGACTCCTGTTAGATCTGTTCTACATACACATAAACACAAACAAGATGCTACACAGTTTATAACCATCTTTCCCCTTTACATAGTTCTGAAACAGTAGTGAGTACAGTATGGTAACTGAGGGAAATTCACCAGACTAGATGTGATGAGGAAGGATCAAGCTTAAGTTTTTTTCACAACTCTCCTGAATCTGTCAGCTATTCAACTTGGGAGATTCAGAAGAGTTGTAGAAAAACTTAAGCTTGGCTTGAAATGTCAGCATTTAAGGCATCATATGGAAGGAGTAAGGGCATCTGGAGTTTGGCCAACCTATAGAACTTGGAGATACTAAAGTAATACCTGGAAAGACAAGCTCAGGACCTGGACTCCAAGAAAGGGGTTAGCAGACTTACTATGTGCCAGGTCCACAGCAGACCAGAGTCTGAGGACCAGGGTCCTCTCTCTGTGGAGACTGGAGGGAGAACCAAGGGCCCAGACAGCAGCCAGTCTAGCCCCACAATCACACCTGATAGTGGACCGATCTCTGTCATGTCCTGGGGCTCCTGAAAGTGCCCAGTTTTGCTTATAAACATGCAAAGGGAGCATCTGGTGTGCCATCTGCAGGCTGTGTCTAGATGCTGTGTTTTAGTAGGAGAAAATCACCTACTTTCTACCAGGCCAGATTCTCAGTGGTCCAGGCATAAGTCAGGGCAGAAGCAACAGAGTACATGCTGTTTCTGGGGCAGGCTGAAGCCAGCATAGATTAGCATTTTATAGATGTGATGAGAGATGCTCAGAAAGGCTGTGGAGCTTTCCAGGTTCATGGAACAAGGCAGAGGTCCAACCACTATTTGAAGCTTACTACCTCACTTGTTATGCAAATTTGCCTATTATTTGTGTGTACCTGTGTGCATGTATTATGTGAATATACCTACTTCAGCACACAACATACATTCTTTAAATGATTCAGTGAATGAATATATAAGGTAGAATTTATCCTGTTTGAATATAAGGATATTTATTCATTCATTCAATAAAGACAGGAAAGGTACCTGCTAAATAGAACTTACATTCTTATGAGGCGAAGAATTAATACTCAAGATTTTAAATAGTTGAACAGGACTGTTTCAAATAACGTGAGTGTTGTGAAGACATAAGATAGAATACTGAGATAAGAATTTTGCCTTTATCTTTATACAAAGGCAACAATGACTAAATGCAGGTTAATGAAGCATGAAGGGAACTAATTCTGCCTTCTCCATGAAACAGTGTACCTACCATTTATTCTCCTTCCCCTAATCACATTTTCTGGTTTGGTGGCCACATCATGTACACTTTCTGTTATTTTCCTAAAATACATCAATAACGTTTAATTTGAGAGAATCCGAACCAAACGTAGGGAAAGAGCAGCAGGGTGAGCTTTGGGGTCTGGGCTGAACCTTCCTCTTCAGAGAACCAGGTTATCCAATGGCTGACCTACGAATTGTGCATAGTCAGTACTCAGTAAAAATTCCTTTTCTCAGCATCAAGAGAACAAGGAAAAACAGAATATTCTCCTCTTGGATATTTCCATAGCTCTTGACTGACCTTGCGCCAAGCACAGACTAGGTTTTGAAATACATCAGAAGTTTAAATTCAGTTATCTTTATCATCTCCTTGCCCACATCAGCTTAAGCTCAATATGTCCCAGGAATAACTTGAAGGTTGTTATGTATAAAGTTAAAAGGACTATTGAAAGCAGAAATATGATTTATAGAAAATGGAATCTTTTCTACACTATTCTACTTTCTTTTCTTATGAATGAAAGAACAGAGAAATTCAACCTTTAATTCTAACTGGAGCATCCGCATTGATGAGCTACTAATCTCACGTGCCTCAGGCTTCCTGTTTGTAAATAAAGAGATGGCCTGATTGTTTTCAGGCTTTAAAGTAATTTCATGTTCATGTACATTCACATATATAAAATATATAACACAGTCCTTGGCACATAGTATACACTCAATAAATATTTTTTTTCTCCTCTGTAAGGAGTTCTGGCTTTAATTTCAAACAAGTCACAAACTGAAACCATAAAGATGAAAATAAAGAATACAAAATTTGAAAATGTGTAAATTACTGAAAGCACAAGAACCATTAATTGTCAGTGATGGTTCTCATTAAACTAGCAGCATATGTTGCTATTATAAGGATGTTTGTCACGAGCTCCTGAGAGGTCTATTAAAAATAAAATCCTATTATTCCAGTTGTTTCACATCCATGCAATACACCCACAATAATTAATTTCATATGGGCTAAATTCATAAATCTAGAAAACTAGAAAGACATGTTATTCACCATAGAAGGCATCTTATATCCTATTTATAATCTGACTGAAATGCTAAAAAATGCCATTAATTACAGGGAAACCCACTATCATTTTTCTTTATCTCTAGAACGGACTTTGAATTTGAAAATACTCCATTACCATTATAAAGGCAGCATCTGAGCAAACAAAGAGAAGAAGAAAGTTGCTGCCACATCTGCTGCTGCAGCTAAGGCCACTCCTCCTGGTGGCGTTATGGCTCGGGATTGCTGCTGCCACCCCTGGCTGGCCTTAGCTGGGCCCTGCTTTGTGCCAGAACTGTGCTAGGTGCTTCATGAGTATCATGACTTTTCTTCACAATATCCTCGTTAGATAGTCTTCCCTTTATAAAGGTAGAGGCTCAAAGAAGTGAAATAACTGATCCAAGGTCACAACTCCTAAATGATAAAGCTAGGATTTGAACTCAGATCTCTAGCACCAACATCTGACCTCTCCCCATATTACTAAGCTGCCTCTCTAAGATAATAATAAAAGCTTTAATTTATTGTGTGCCTGATCCAGACTGCCAGATAGCCTGAGAAAGAAAAAAGAAAAAACAAAAACAAACAAAACACAAAGGGGACTCTCCAATATAGAGTCCGAAGGTCAACTACTGCAACTGCCACTCAATGTCAGAATACCCTTCACAGAGGCTTGACAAATAACTAAATGGTCACCCAGAGTTCATTAAACCCTGTACCTCTTGAAGGCAGAGATTCAACTTCTTTTATATTCTAGCACCTGTTGTGTGCTCTGGTATGTAGAGTCAATGTTAATTAGTTTATTTATTTTTTAAGATTCCAACTTTTTTTATTTTTTCCCCTTTTACACAAAACAAAGTAGAAGAAATAATAAAGGATTAAAACGGCAAAAGTAGTTAATTATGTAGAACATGTATACACAAAAAAAATGTGTATACATGTAGTAGAACACTTATACACAAAAAAAAATCCAGATAGGAAGACAGGCTTATTTACAATGAAAGTAAGGTAAAATTAAGGTAGTTTTCTTATGAAATATTTTTTTAAAAAATGAAACATATGCTACAATAGGCACCACTGTTTACAGCAATATTAAAGAGGAGAAAACAACACTTATTTAATAGTCACAGATATACCACAAGGTACAACATCGGTGCAATAAATTCACAAAACTATATTACAGCCTGTTAATCAGTTTAAGAATTGTTCCCAAGTCAGTCACATTTTTGGCTCTCATTCCTACAGATTTCATTCCTACAGATTTCAACTACTCTAAATTTCTAGCTACCGAGAAGTTAAGAATGACTACAAGAAGCTTTCCAGGGAGTTACAAAATCTTTGTAGACCAGAGGCCAACTATTATCACCTCAAGTCTGCTCTCACCAACAGCCCTTGTATTTTTCAGGGAGAAATCTCTAGGAAAAAAGTCAGACACCAGTGTAGTCACTATCTCCCATGCCAAACCCAGGGGAGTAAAATGGCCAGTATTACCATAAAACGGGAATTTTGAGGTTTACCTTAAAAGGCTTATTCTGGTCTCAAAAATTATTCAGATAAGATTACCTTCTACTGAAATGAATCTTGCCTAAACACAGAAGACTGCTTTCCTTTACTGCTGGTCTTAAAGTCATAGACATGAGTCTTAACCTACTGTATACTATAGCTAAAATCAGCTGAAAATCTGAAATTAAAAGTATGCTAGAAATCCTAAATGCAATCTTTTGGAAGTCTGCTATTAAAAAGCCTTTAAGGATTTACTAACTTCAAGTCTAAGTGCAAAGGGACAAAAGCTTAAGACTGTCAGACATTCCTTTTTATGGACAAAAAGATCAAAGTTTCCTACAAATTGCTAAGCTTTGCACAAGGGAGAAACCTACTCATACTAGTGCATGGAATCAGTTTCATTTTATTCCATGGGGACTCTTCTCCCCATGGAAGAAACAGAATAAGGAATGAATCTTAATTGGTCTCTTCATCAGAAGTGGTAAACTTGGTCTCTAAATTCACAAAGTCAGACAGTTTTTTAAGCAGACTGTGGAAGCAGACAGTAGAACCAGCTTCCTGTAGTCACAGAGCTTGTATCTAGCAAAAGCAAAGATGAACTTGAACAATTATCCAGAGTCACTTGAACTGTACTAAAGGGCAAGATTCACCACCACAAAAAGGAAGTTGTCTAAAAGCCAGAATTCAATTAACCCTGGGTAAGAAAAATGAAAACAAGTCATACACACTAATGAGTTGTTCATGAGGCCAACTGGTAAGAACACACTCAACTATATGCAACAGGAAGACACTATGCACAAAGCATTACTTGGCGAGCCTGAATTTCTATTAACTAAGAGCAGAGTAAGGGAGAGCAAAGAGCTACTTCTGTAACATTTTAGTATCCAGATAGCACAGCAGAAACCATTCCCAGGGGCAATGGGTGCTCCATTAATCACACTGAATAAAGCAGATGAATTATTCATTTTTCTGTTCTTTTTGTTTGAGAAGTTTGGTTAGCTCCCTTTTGGCCACTCCAATGTACTTCAAAATGATTCCATGTTGGTTTAGCTCAGGAAGCAACAGTAAGGAAGTCACTATCAGGTAGGTGAGAAGCAGGTTGTGGACTTGCTGTCCCACCTAAGCAAACTTGGCAAGGGAAACGATCATGGTCATGAAGTACAGCTTAGGTTTTTCTTCCTTTAGTGTGAAGAGGCATTTCCACCAACCCACAGTTCTGCTTTGAGTTTTTACTAGATTACTGCAAGTTTCATGGAATCTTTGCTGTTGTTCAGTGGTCCATTTATTGGAGCCAAAAATTCTAGGCACCTGAATGGGAACAAGGTAGTCAGCCAAATGGATCTAGATAGTAGATAATGAGAAACATCAAAGAAACCACACCATGGCAGGTGGAAACCAGGTTGTTTCCCATCAGAGGACTTTATCAGCATCAGCATCCCTTCTCCCCATCCTTGCAGCTGTTTTTCGAGACTGGCAGTCTCTGTAGCCAGCAGGTTGGTGATGTGATTATCTCCCTCTGCTATCATCTCCAAGATGCCATCTCTGAGTGCAGGCCACCTTCCCAGTGACTCCTCCTACCAAGACCTGCACGGTGACCACAGCACCAGAGTCAATGTTCATCAAATGACATGTTATCACATGGCTGAAGAACACACGAATTTGGGCTACAGAAGAATAGTCATTCAGCAGGTGAGATTACAAGTTTATGATATTGAGGATTAAATGTGGGTAAATATAATATCTCGAAGAAATTATTTACTGCTTTCAAACTTGAGACTAGAACCCACTGAAACAGCATTGGTATCACATAAATGTAGCAGGATGAGCCACAGACAAGAACCCCTCAGATATCAAGCTGCAGAAGGAAAAGGCTTTATTCAGCTGGGAGCATCGGCAGACTCAATGTCGCCAAAAAGTGAGCACCACGAGTGAGCAATTCCTGTCCCTTTTAAGGGCTTACAACTCTAAGGGGGTCCGTGTGAGAGAGCCGTGATCGATTGAGCAAGCAGGAGGTACGTGACTGGGGGCTGCATGCACCAGTAATTAGAACGGAACAGAACAGGACAGGGATTTTCACAGTGATTTTCTATACAATGTCTGTAATCTATAGATAACATAACTGATTAGGTCAGGGGTTGATCTTTAACTACCAGGCCCCAGGGCACGGCGCTGGGCTATCTGCCTGTGGATTTCATTTCTGCCTTTTAGTTTTTACTTCTTCTTTGTTTGGAGGCAGAAATTGGGCATAAGACAATATGAGGGGTGGTCTCCTCCCTTATAAATAATAGCTATGTTAATAATTAGCATTTATTCAGCACTAGCTATGTGTCAATCACTATACCAAGAACTTTGAATTGTAAACAAAACTAATCCCCATAACAACTTTATGAGATATATAGTATTATCTCTGAACTCAGGGCATGTAAATAAAAAAGGTCATACAGCTAGTAAGATATAGAGCCAGGTTTCAAACAAAGGCTGTCTGGCCCTAGATCCTGCTGGCCACCACCATGCTAAACACTCCTTGGGAACTCAACCTAAGCTAATGGGATACCATGGAATTGTGAGTTATTTTATCTATTTATGCTTTTCCTATTAAATGTTTTTGCACCATGAGAAAATTAGCTGGAAAGCTAAACTGTTTTTGTTTGTTTGTTTGTTTACCTGGCTGTAGAAATCAGGAAAAGTCAGGATGAAAAGACATGCGCTAACAAGCTGGAGGGGCTAGATGCCAAACTGCTAGAACATGTGACATGTGCTATCACCTTTCATCTTCTCTTGTACTATGGTTGGTGCCAGTGTGATGTAGTGGTTCAGAGCTTTGGCCTTCAAGTCAAATAGAGCCAAGTTCAAGTCCAGCTCTGATGCTTACTAGCCAAGTGATCTGGACAGGCCAAAGACCTTCAAATCCTTCACATATAAAATGTGCCTAGTTACAATATCTATTTACATTAGGGGACACTAGAAAATTTAAACAAGATAATACACGCAAATTTTTAGTGCAATGCCTGGAATATATTGAAATGTGCATATAAATATTATTGTTATTAGCTCCTCTTTTACAGCTGTGAAATAAGAAGGTCTAAGATATCAACTAGATGCTCAATAAAGTTTGTGTGCCTATAATCCCAGCACTTTGGGAGTCCAAGGCAGGCAGATCACCTGAGGTTAGGAGTTTGAGATCAGCCTGACCAACATGGAGAAACCCCGTCTCTACTAAAAATACAAGATTTGCCGGGCATGGTGGTGCATGCCTGTAACCCCAGCTACTCGGGAGGCTGAGGCAGGAGAATCGCTTGAACCCAGGAGGCAGAAGGTGCAATGAGCTGAGATCGCACCATTGCACTCCAGCCTGGACAAGAAGAGTGAAACTCCATATCAAAAAAAAAAAAAGTTTGTGGAATAAACAAAGGCACACATAAATGAATGAATAAATAAATAATAGAAAGCCACAAGCTCTCTTCTGTCTTGTTTCCAAGCAATAGCAGCAAAGAGGGAATTCCTATTCTTCTAGTAGTTTCAGAAAAACAGTCCATTTGTGATGTTACGAAGCATAAACCCTCCCTCCCCGAGTCGTCCTATGTTCAGTGCTAGCACTAACCATTTATATGCTCTGGGTGGGGTTGCCTTCTGCTCCACCTCCAGGCAGGATTAGAGCGTCACAAGTAGCAGAAATCTATTCCTCCAAACTTCATGTTATGTAACAGAAAGTCAACTGAATAAAATAAAGTAAGCAAATAATCAACGAGCCCATATTCTTCTTTCAGGTTGATAACATTTTGCCAAAACATGGCTTCTAGTAGCTATCATTATTAAGACTTTCACTTATATGACTTTACACATGTTGGTAAGGCTTTTCATGTGTATTACATGATGTCATTTTCACTGTCATCCTGTTGGTTGTGTTGCTGGGATATCAGCATTTCTCTTTTGTGATGTGGAAACTGGGGCTTGAATCATTTGCATGAATTGATCCAAATCCCGTAACCACAAGGCCAGAGAAAGAATTTTATCAAATCTTGTTTCTCACTTAAAACTCTGCCACTGTGTCTTACTACTCTGAGTGAAATCCGATCTCCTTTCTATGGATACCTGTATGGCCTGGCTCCTGCAAACTTGTCTAATCTCATTTCAGGCAGTTTTTTTCTTTCTTTTTTTCTTTTTTTTTTTTTTTGAGACACAGTCTCACTCTGTTACCCAGGCTAGAGTACAGTGGTGCCATCTTGGCTCACTGCAACCTCCACCTCCTGGGTTCAAGCGATTCTTGTCCCTCAGCCTCCCAAGTAGCTGGAATTACAGGCACCCGCCACCACATCTGGATAATATTTTTTATATTTTTAGAGGAGATGGGGTTTCACCATGTTGGCCAGGCTCCTCTCGAACTCCTCACCTCAAGTGATCTACCTGCCTTGGCTTCCCAAAGTGCTGGGATTACAGGTGTGAGCTGCCATGCCTTGCCCTCTGTCTCTTACTCATTATGCCCCCACAACATGGGCTTTCCATTAAAGGAAGGTTCTCAGCTCTTTCCTGCATCAGGCCCTGCACATGGTCTAACGACACAGAGGCATCCAATCAGCAGAGCACTGGGAAGAACACAACTGGGAGGTACATCTGCAGGTAGTGGGGCACAGGCTCCATGCCTATCAGGACACTTCTGCTCCAGAATTCTATGAGGCTTCTTTAGATTCAAAACTTGGTGTTTATTGGGTAATACTAAGCTGATCACCATCTAAGAAGTAACCACGGAACAATACAACTTGATGATGATTTTATTTGATAATTGTGGTGAAAATATTTAGGGAGGGCAACTAACGTTATTCAGCACTTGCTACGTGATGCCTTCTTAATTTTATATAAGGATTATCATAGAGGAAAATAGATTTGATGCAATAAAAATAACTCATCCAAGGATACACAGTTTTTAAGTGCAAGTTGGTATTGAAAGCTAAGTTTATTTGGTCCTACTACACATGACATTTCCCCTCTGAAAGGATGACTTGATACTATGTTAAAAGAATTACTCAACTAAGGCTGTTTTAATTTCCTCACAAAGGACAAGATTGGTTCAAGATACAGGAATGGTGCTAATTTTGAAAGGGGAGTCGGCAGGCTCTGTGTCTGGAGAACAAAGCTGAGAGGACTGGGAGCTAGAGGGGTCCTGACAGGAAATTATTTTAGAGAATACATTACTTATAAGATAAAATCATGGAAAAATGGTGTTTGAGTCAAGTTGCATAACTCTACTGGCTCTAACTTATTATACATTAACAAGAGACATTTAATAAAAGTTTTACCTCTCTTTAATTCAACTGTTTCAAACATTGAAAACAAACAGCACAATTAAATTACATCTTAAAGACTTGTCATCCCAAGATAATTCATGATGGATTTTCAAAGGTTTTATGCTAAGAGAATCTTCCCAAGAAATGTATATGGATGAAATATTCTGAAAAACAATGTGGAATAATGTCTGGGCTTCAGAATCAAGAGATCTCTGTAAAGATGCATCTCATACATTTGCTAAGTAATCATAGAACACTTCACAATCTAATATTTATTGTACTAACTGGCAAACTGGCAAATGGGTGAAATCTTAATATATATTTACAGGGCTACTGTTAAATACATTTAAATATTTTATATCAAAATGTTGAAATTTGGCATGCTTACACATATTATAAAATGAATAAATGAATGAATGAGCCTATGAGTACTTTGAGATTATTTAAAATAATCTTACCAATGTATACCTAATGGTGGTGGGGTTTTTTTTTGTTTTTTTGTTTTTGTTTTTGTTTTTTTTTCTGGAGTGCAGTGATATGATCTCAGCAACCTCTGGCTCCCGGGTTCAAGTGATTTTCCTGCCTTAGCCTCTCGAGTGGCTGGGACTACAGGTGTGCACCACCATGCCTGGCTAATTTTTGTATTTTTAGTAGAGACAGTGTTTTGCCATGTTGGCCAGGCTGGTCTCAAACTCCTGACCTCAGGTGATCCACTTGCCCGGGACTCCAAAAGTGCTGAGATTACAGGCATGAGTCACTGCATCCGGCAGTGTTTTTATTTCAGAGCTAATTAATTTATTACTCACATTAATTCTAATTATACTTCAATTTGCTAGAGCATAGGATCACTATTGTTTAGTGCTAATGGTCTTTTAAAATCACTAGAAAACAACAACATAATAAGAAACATATGCTCACGAAATCTATCACCTGTCCTTATTAAATCTCTTTTAGTTGACACTAGTATGGTTAAAATCACCAAAACTTTTATTTTATACTTTTATCATACAAAATAAATTATCTTTTGCCTCAGTTTTTTTTCTTTTGGAACCAACTCAAGTTTCCATTATCTTCATGATGCCTTTGGAAATGTAAAAACTTTATTCATATGCTAACTGATTTTTAAGATATCATGAAATTGTATTTCTCACTTTGCCCACATCAAATGAGATATTTTGCTTGATTGACTCAATGACGTTTTTAATGGCCTTTTGAGTTAAAAAGCAGTCAAAGACTGAGCGTGATTTTCCCAGTCTGTGACTCAGGTTCCCAAGCTGAATCTGATGATACCCAGTAACAACAAAGTCTTATGCTGTAGAGTAAATATCTATAATGTGAGTGTGTTGTGGGTTTGTTTGTGCATGGGATCACAAGTATCTATAATATGAGCCAATATTTCCCATCTCTTGCACACAGAACAGAACATTGCTGGTCAATTGTCAATATTCCCCTAAACCTACTTTTCAACTTCTTGACACAAAGCTTAAATTATAAATTTGGCATCAGTACCTTATGAAATAAAACGTATCTGTATCTACCCACATAGGCTTATAGATATAATGCTTTATACTAGAGTAAAAGAGAAAGAATTTTAAGTGGATGATGCAATTATTCTGGAACAACTGCATACCTAGATTGATAAGAGAATTAGCCAATGTTACTGATATAAAAGCCCATCATTATTTAACCAGAGAGCTTAATTTTGTATGAGGATCTGGTGGCAGTTTTAGAATGAATGCCTAGAACCCTTGCCTTCCAGGCAGCCCTTCTTAAACTATGTCCACATGAATACACGTACCTTGAATATATATTATGAAGAGAAGTGGTGCTATGATTCTGGAGATTGTTCTACTGAAGACCTGTCTTTTGAAATCCTAATTGGCTCTGGGTATTAATTAGTATATTCTATGCAATAAAATACTTTCTCTTATTGTGTGGTATACTGGAAAAAAGTCTTAATACCCACATAAAGCTAATATTGGTTTTTGTTTGTTTGTTTGTTTGTTTTGTTTTGTTTGCTATATACCATTTCAGGAATGCCTTGGACTCCAGAATTACCTGAATGTAAGATTTTCATATCAAAAAGCTATGGCCAATTTTATATTCATCTCTGTATTAGGAGATCCTAAATTAGGGGTCCCCAAGCCTCCCGTTAGGAACCAGGCTGCCAGCAGGATGTGAGTGGTAGGCAAGTGAGCATCACCATGCTATATGAGGGGGACAGTAGCATCCCAAACCTAGTTGAGAAAGAAGATGAAAAAAAATATTCAATAAGAACTTAGGCAAACTTACAAATATAGATGACATACTTTCCGCTTAATGACCTGGATAGCGCCTGTTCTCTCTTTTTTTTTTTTTTTTTTTTTTTCTTTTCCACTTTCTGAGGCCATTTGACTATGCCCAGAATCTGGAACAATCCTTCACAGTACAGATCATGTCTGCAAAGAGTTAGTTGGGGTAGGACAGCTAAAAATCACATCCAAATATTATTAAATCTTATTTGATGGATATCTTAATAAAAGACTGAGAGCATAACTGGTTCTATCCTGTCTGAAAACACTATCCAATGCCCCAATTTTCCCAAGATTGGTACTAAATCAGACCTTCTGTGACTTAATTCCTGCTGTGATGTTATGTCCTAGTTTTGATAATTGCACACTCTTCCTAGTTTCTGTTCATTCACTTAATAATTACTTATTGAATACCTAATATATTTCCAGAATAGTTATTAGATATTTTGATACAGAGATAAATAAAAATAGCCATGGTGCTTGTGACCTAGTTGGGAGAAACCTGTATTTACACTCTATATTTAAATAGAGTACTGTTGGAGCACAGAGAAGGAACCAGTTAAGGCTGGTTCAAGGAGTCAGGAATGGTTTCTCAAGCAAGAGAAACCTGGGTTATGTCTTGAAATGAGAAGCCATGGTTTGATGTGCTTAGAAAGACAAGAGAGGAGGCCAGGCATGGTGGTTCACACCTGTAATCCCAGTACTTTGGGAGGCTGAGGGGGGTGGATCAGGAGATTGAGACCATCCTGGCCAACATGGTGAAACTCCATCTCTACTAAAACACAAAAAAATTAGCCAGGCGTGGTGGAGGGTGCCTGTAGTCCCAGCTACTCAGGAGGCTGAGGCAGGAGAAACGCTTGAACCTGGGAGGCAGAGGTTTCAGTGAGGTGAGATCGCGCTACTGCACTCCAGCCTGGCAGCAGAGTGAGACTCCATCTCAAAAAAACAGCAACAAAAGAAAGATAAGAGAGGAAATGGCATGTGTATAAGCATTGGAAAGCAAAAGTTAGTCTGGAGTGCATGTTGTTTATGATTGCTGGGGTGGGATTGTGGCATAGTAATGACAAGCAACCTCTCTCTAGAGATAGCTGGGGCCAGATTGTGAAGGGTCTTTAATGACATGCCAGAGTTCAGTGTTCGAACTGAAGGTTGGTGATACCAAGCAAGCAGTATATCAGAATTACCTCGGGAAATGTGTTCACATACAGATTCCTGATCTCACCACAGATATTGAGTTAATATTTCTGGGGATGCACCCAGAAACACTATTTCTAAGGAGCTCCCTGGTGATACTAATCTGCAGCTGGGTTTTGGAACCACTTGGGGAGGCAATGTTGTATCCATAAGCTAGCTCTGTCAAGTTTGAGGTCTTGGCTTGCTGTCAGCAGTTCCCCCCAGAGAATGATGTTCTGCTTCTGAACACCAGTCCTACCACTAAAATGCTGTCTATCCAAGTTGTCCTCCAAGGCCACACAGGTATGTAGAAAACAAGTGGAAAGCAGAATCCAGCACTCCTGGAATCCAGTCTGTATTTTTCTGTTTTCCTTTTCCTTGTGTAGATGGTGCGACCAACATATAGTTTGCCAAAGAGGACAATAATCAGATCATTTTAATGTGTATAGGCAATTTATTGCCTCAGAGACAAGATGGATCCAGGGACAAGATGGATCTGTCAGTAACAGACATCCTAGAACATGAAATATTCATTCCTTTCTAATATGTTTCTTTTTGTAATCTCATTGTTTATCTCAGCATGGTTTTTCCACTGAGAGCTGAAAGTCCCTTGAGAGCACAAATGTTACATTTATTATTTTTGTATATCAGCTTTCAACACATAGCCAAATACCTAGTATATACTGAGAAAATGTTTATTGATTTAATGAATGAAACAGTTCCAATAATTGTAGTCACTTCTTAATGCTGTTTAATAGTTTGTTTTCTGTCATTTTCCTGCCTGCCCTATCCCCACTTGGCTTGTGAGATCCTCAAGGGAAGGAGCTAGTTTCCAGCCCAGAGTGTGAGACGGAGTAGGCACATGGTAGATGCATGTTAAACAAATCAATAACGTAATGCAAAGAGTCTTTCATCTTTGTTTAAATGAAAAGTCAAATTAAGCCAGGGATTCTTTCTTGTTCAATTCTTCCCTCCTCGCCTAGAGAGACTGTAGGCGGAGACACGATTTAAACACCAGAAGACTTTGACTTTTTCTTCACAACCTTTCCTCTAATTAAGAAGTTGAAGTTTTTATAAGCTAGGCTTGCCCTATGGGAATCCTGAAAAGGTCTAGAAGGAGTGCCAAGTAAATAGGTAGGTGTCTTCTTTGAGAGATGTGTGGAACAAGAAGAGGTAGGGAGTGATGGAGAAGTCATGATGAACATAGAACTTTCCTGGGCTAAAGCGGGCATTCATCTCCGGCACCTTCAGTGTAGATTATTTCAAATAACATTGACAAGCCTCAGCCATCTGGGAATAATTTGGTCATGCCTCACTTCTCTGACCTTTTTAAGCTCCAGGTACTCCTTTGACCGTAACTGTCAAACTTTGACAGCTTGAGTAAGGATGAGCAAATGGCTCCTCTCAAAGAATATAGCAGCATCCTTTTAAAAACAGCCTCATCTATTGACACGCATTCCCCCAGCTTCAGAGGCCTTTATTCTCACAGATGTGCAGAGACTCTAAGAGTGGTATTAGGGTCATTGGATGGTGTCTCAGTCAGCTCAGGCTGCTGTAACAAAATATCAAAGACTGACTGGCTTAAACAGTAGATATTTACATCTCATAGTTCTGGAGGCTGGACACTCAAGATCAAGGTGCCAGCAGATTTAGTTATTGGTGAGCGCCCTCTTTCTGGCTTGCTGATGGACACATTCTTGCTGTACCCTCACATAGTGGAGAGGGAGTGACAGAGAACTCTCATCTTTCCTTCCCCTTATAAAAAACTAATCCTGTCTTGGAGCCCCATTCTCATAATCTCATCTAAACCTAATTACTTTCCCAGAGCCTCACCTCCAAATACCATCACAATGGGGGATTAGGGTTTCAACATATAAAGTAGGGGATTGAATGACATTCAGTACTGAACAGATGGAAGTAAGAAGGAGGAGACAATAAAGAATAGCTAGGGAGATCTAGTTAAAAGAATATAAGTGTATGGGATATTTTTAGGTCCAAAGTAAATAATTATATTCATATTAAGGTGTATGTCTTATTTGATATATTTCTAACATGAAACATTATTTGCCTGAGAAATGCTACTCATCTATTCATTCATTCACACATCCATGAAATATTTATTCAGTACCTTCTAGATGGTACAATGAAAAAGACAACAAACCATATCTCTAAAATTTTGACTACTATATTCTAAATTAGGGGTCCCCAAGCCCCCTGTTAGGAACCAGGCAGCCCAGCAGGAGGTGAGTGGTAGACACGCGAGCATTACCGCCTGAGTTCTGCCTGCTGTTAGATCAAAAGCAGCATTAGATTCTCATAGGAGCATGAACCTTATTGTGAACTGAGTATGCCAGGGATCTAGGTTGTGTGCTCTTTATGAGAATCTTATGCCTGATGATCTGAAGTGGAACAGTTTCATCCCGAAATCATCCCCACCCCAGTCTGTAGAAAAATTATCTTCCACGAACCTGGTTCCTGGTGTCAAAAAGTTTGGGGACCGCTGATCTAAATGACAGGTGATTGTGGCAAGGACCAACCAACCAGATAGTAACAGATTGTATGGGACAGCGTAGGAGGACACTCAGATAATGATATGCATAGGAGGACACTCAGATAATGATATGCTTCAAGGTGTAGCAAGAGCCATGTTTGGGGTCAGTACTCAGAGAATCTTCATAGATGAAATGACCCCTCTGCTAAAACATGAAGAACAGGTGCAACTTTCACAGTTGGACAAAATTTTTTTTTTTTTTGAGATGGAGTCTCACTCTGTCATCCAGGCTGGAGTGCAGTGGAGTGATCTCAGCTCACTGCAACTTCTGCCTCCTGGGTTCAAGCAATTCTCTGTCTCAGCCTCCCAAGTAGCTGGGATTACAGGTGCCTGCCACCGTGCCCAGCTAATTTTTGTATTTTAAGTAGAGATGGGGTTTCACCAACTTGGCCAGGCTGGTCTTGAACTCCTGACCTCATGATCCACCTACCTCAGCCTCCCAAAGTGCTGGGATTACAGGCGTGAGCCACCGCGCCTGACCCATAAATATTTTATGAATCAGTATGCATGAAAGTCTAGAGATTTGGGAGCTCATAGTCTTCCTTGAATTGAAAATAGCTCAGTATTGCTATAGCAGTGAGTGGCAGAATATGTATATGACGGGGAGGAGTGGAAAGAAGACAGAATAGAGAGGATGGAGAAGAGAGAGTTGGGACTAGAGCCAGAACATGAAGGGACCTGCATATAGTATGGAGTAAGGACTTTATCTTGAGAGCACTGGGCTTTATTGAATGATTGTAGTCACCTGAGTGATGTGATCATATTTGAGTTTTATAGGCATTCTGATAGCACTGTGGAGGGTGGATGACAAATAGGAGGTCTAGAGATAAGTTTCATTGGCCCAAATGAGAAACAGTGGCTTGAATGGCATTGGTTCAGAGTGATGGGCAGAACTGGTGCACTTGACTTATATTCAGGCAGTAGAATCCATAGGACTGAATGATTGGTGTTAGAAGGCAAATGAGAGAAATCTAGGATGCTTCTCAAGATAATGGCTTCTTTTGTACTCAGGAAATTTGTTGAATCAGCACAGAAAGTCTCCCATTCACTTCTAGGTTAGAGCTTCATGTACCGTAGGTAGGGATCAATAACTAGTGTCCGAACCACACTTCAAGTATACCTACATATTGATTTTTGAAATTGTTTTACATATCAAGATGAGGGGTACAAAAAGATGTGAATTTTACAATTATTTTACTGACTTTAAAGACTACCCCCCAAAAATCATTACTTCAAGTATTATTCAGGAATTAATAATATTAAAGAGAGTTATATACACGAAGAGAACAAAACTTATTGTTGCAAACATCATTATCCTGAATGAACTGGTGAGAAGTATATCACTCCTTCAAGAAGATATACTTTTTAAGAATCTATTCTTCTTGGGATGTATTTTCTCTTAAAAGATCTCTACATACCTAGAATATATCTCAGAAACACCAAAGGGGGATAACAAACACAATTTGCAGACTCCATAGTTTTACCAAGTTTTGTTTTCTTTTGTTTTGCATAGAAACAACCAAAGTAAATGTTAAACTTATTTTGGTTAAAACCGAGGAGTTTTTTTTTTTTTTGGACTGAAATAGACTTACAATGCTATGAATTCAATCCTGACTCTCATCATATGTGATTTTGCACAAAGTCACTTTCATTGTGGGATGCTCTTCCTTCTCTGAAACATGAGTATTGCAGGTTGTACTGGGCATTGGATAAAACAAACTACTTTCTACATATGGCTAGCCAGTTTTCCCAGCACCATTTATTAAATAGGGAATCCTTTCCCCATTTCTTGTTTTTGTCAGGTTTGTCAAAGATCAGATAGTTGTAGATATGTGGCATTATTTCTGACGGCTCTGTTCTGTTCCATTGATCTATATCTCTGTTTTGGTACCAGTATCATGCTGTTTTGGTTACTGTAGCCTTGTAGTATAGTTTGAAGTCAGGTAGCGTGATGCCTCCAGCTTTGTTCTTTTGGCTTAGGATTGACTTGGCGATGCGGGCTCTTTTTTGGTTCCATATGAACTTTAAAGTAGTTTTTTCCAATTCTGTGAAGAAAGTCATTGGTAACTTGATGGGGATGGCATTGAATCTGTAAATTACCTTGGGAAGGATGGCCATTTTCATACAAAATGGGAGAAAATTTTCGCAACCTACTCATCTGACAAAGGGCTAATATCCAGAATCTACAATGAACTCCAACAAATTTACAAGAAAAAAACAAACAACCCCATCAAAAAGCGGGCAAAGGACATGAACAGACACTCCTCAAAAGAAGACATTTATGCAGCCAAAAAACACATGAAAAAATGCTCACCATCACTGGCCATCAGAGAAATGCAAATCAAAACCACAATGAGATACCATCTCACACCAGTTAGAATGGCAATCATTAAAAAGTCAGGAAACAACAGGTGCTGGAGAGGATGTGGAGAAATAGGAACACTTTGACACTGTTGGTGGGACTGTAAACTAGTTCAACCCTTGTGGAAGTCAGTGTGGCGATTCCTCAGGGATCTAGAACTAGAAATTCCATTTGACCCAACCATCCCATTACTGGGTATATACCCAAAGGACTATAAATCATGCTGCTATAAAGACACATGCACACATATGTTTATTGTGGCATTATTCACAATAGGAAAGACTTGGAACCAACCCAAATGTCCAACAATGATAGACTGGATTAAGAAAATGTGGCACATATACACCATGGAATACTATGCAGCCATAAAAAAGGATGAGTTCATGTCCTTTGTAGGGACATGGATGAAATTGGAAATCATCATTCTCAGCAAACTATCGCAAGAACAAAAAACCAAACACCACATATTCTCACTCATAGGTGGGAATTGAACAATGAGAACACATGGACACAGGAAGGGGAACATCACACTCTGGGGACTGTTGTGGGGTGGGGGGAGGGGGGAGGGATAGCATTGGGAGATATACCTAATGCTAGATGACGAGTTGGTGGGTGCAGCGCACCAGCATGGCACATGTATACATATGTAACTTACCTGCACGTTGCGCACATGTACCATAGAGCCTAAAGTATAATAATAATAATAACAATAATAATAATAATAAAAAGAAAAAAAAATTAAAAAAAAAACAGTAATCTGCAAAATAAAAAAAAAAAAACAACAAACTACATGAAGATACTTTAAACTACAACCAAAATGTATAGTGTTCCTATTTTTCATTGTGAATAGAGGTCAGAATCGGAACATTTGAAAAGCAATGAATATGAGCAAAAATTTATCTGTGGACGTGGAGGAATAGATAAGAAGCCACAGTATTTCTTTTCCCTTCCAAGTTAGGAAGGCTGCCCATTGCCTCCATGGTCCTGAGCACATTAAGGTCATCTGCTTGGGAAGAGCAGCAGTATAAAATTTTAGAAAGCATCTGTTTTTGTGCAGAGTATTTCACTGTAAAAAGCAGCATGAGCTATCTTAAGAAAAGCCTTTTTGAATGTGTTTAAAGTCTCCTAAATTTCCTGCATATAAATGTTGAATACCTCCAACATGTCAATCAATCTTGTTTTCCACTTAACTTAGAATAAAATGATAATGAACTTGCATTTAGCCAGCGCCTTTCACAGAGTGAGCATAATTAGACTTGAAAAAGATCTATTAGGATATCCAATTTCATCTCCCTGCCCAGAGAGAACTATTCCTCCTGAGAGTTCCCTATTACTGTGTCCTGACTTGGTTTAAAAATCTCAGGGGAAGAAATATTTACTACATTCTTGGATTATTTAATTATAGGCTTAAGGCAAAGTAACACCAATCTAAGAATCAGGAAACATGGATTTGATTCTTGATTTTGTCATTTAATTGTTTGTGACTTTGACCCAGACACTAGTCTCTGTAAGTCTTAAGGTACAAAATGGTGTCAAAATTTTCTATATCACAGGACTGTGATAAAATCAAGAGAGAAAATATATGTAAAAGGACAGAGAGCTTGGAACATTAGAGTCACCTGATAAATAAGATTTCTCTCTTTGGCAATTTCCTCTACTAACCATTCCCACACCTATTCCTCCCATATCCCCTCCTCCCTCCTATAGTTTTTCCTAAGTTAAGTATACTTTCTGAAAATGGTGAAGGATCTTGTTGCTTTTCTTCTTTCTAGTTTCCATGTATTTTCTAGGGCTGCCATAACAAAGTACCACAAACTGGGTGGCTTAAAACAAGAGATATTCAATCCATCGCAGTTCTGGAAGCTGGAAGTCTGAAATTAAGGTTTCACTGGGGCAATGCTCCTTCTGAAGGCTCTAGTGGGAAATCTGCCCTTGGCACTTCCTAGCTTCTGATGGCTCTCAGAAATCTTTTACATCCCTCGTCTTGTGTCTTTTTCCCTCCCATCTCCAGCTCCAGGCCTTCTTCCCTGCATAGGTGTGTATGTATGTATGTATGTATGTATGTATGTATGTGTGTGTGTGTCCATGTGTTCTCCCCTCTCCTTACAAGGAAACTAGTCAACAGATTTCATCCTCATCCAAAACCAGTATGGCCTCATCTTACCTAATTACATCTGCAAACATCCTATTTTCAAATAAGGCCCTGTTATGAGGTTCTGGGTGGACATGAACTTTGGGAGCAACACCATCTATCCTGTGTATCCTCAGCAGACCTCCCAATATCCTTGTCTTACTGCAAGATGTAAAGCAGACTCTAAAAAGATCTACCTCTGCTGCTGTGGGTATGATCAATAATCAAACTTCCTCCTTTTACTCAACTTTCACTGTTTTCCCAAATATTTTTGCATTAGTTTCATCAGTGAAAACAAAAATTATTACCACTCTGCCCCAGTTGTCTTTATGTTTCTCTGAAGATTCTGAAGATCCTGCACGCTTGGAGAGAGAAGAAAGGAAAGACGAGAGATTTCAAACACAGAGGGAAGGCTCTGAGTGTGTAAACATTCCAAATAAGTTAAATTCCTCTATACCATTTATGACCTTTGAAATGCAAAGAGGGGAAAAGTCCCTGTTCTGTCCTGAGATTCTGCTGAGTGACCTAAGCCCCTCATGTAACATCTCTCAAGATTCCCATCCCCTTCGCATATGTAAACTGGGGGAAAAACATAATTAGTGTCCTGCCTGTCACTCATGGTTTTTGATAGGGCAGCATGGCATGACAAGATAATTTTAAAAGGTTAAGTGATACATATGTTTAAATTATTGAGGGGAGTATTATTATTCCCCTGCTAGATTATAAATGACTTGGGAATTAGTATCATTTGTTTCTCTTGCTTGTTCTTCCTCCTTTACTCCTTTTTCCTTTTCCCCAGAGCAACCTATTAATGCCAATATTAAAGGCTTACCTATTTGGGGAATTCAACTTATGTAAAATTAAATTAAATTCCTACTTTCCCAAATTTTGTACTTTGACTCTGTCAATACATACGTATAGAAATATTTTTCCACAAGTTTTAGAATTTGTTCTTTTTCTAAAAAAATCTTTTTTTATGTGCTAAATGTCCTTTTACCCTTTTTCAACATGAATAGCCAAATCATTATTTAGTTGCAATGAAAACTGCCCTAAATAAATTGCTTTCTGTGAGTTTCTTATGAAACAACTATGAGAAATAACGGTTGTATATAAAGCTCTTGTTTTGTAATGATAGATAAACATAAAATACCCCACTGATCCCGTTCCCACCTCCCAATCACAAAGAAAAGTTGCATTTTTCTTTTTTCTTTTTCTTTTTTTTGAGATGGAGTCTCACTGTTGTTGACTCAGGCTGGAGGGCAATGGTGCAATCTCAGCTCACTGCAACCTCCACCTCCCAGGTTCCAGCAATCCTCCTGCCTCAGCCTCCTGAGTAGCTGAGATTACAGGTACCCAACAGGGTTTCACCATGTTGGCCAGGCTGGTCTTGAACTCCTGACCTCAGGTGATCTAGTGCTGTGATGACAGGTGTGAACCACCCCGCTCGGCCATTAGCATTTCAATCCAGTCATTTGGTGGGATCCACAAGGTCTTAAGTCAATGCAAATAAAAACACAAAAAGGTAATGTAAAAACCAGAGAAAAGAAAAACATGCTGATTTTCCCATTATTTGTTAGCATGAAATATTGTGGTAAGCTTAATATTTTTGATACTTAATTTATATAGATAAATACATTCATGAGCATGTGATTTTGTTATTCTCAAATAAGCAGTCAAGGTGATATGGTCATTTACTTTAGACAACATGGGGAATCAACCTCACTTTGTCATTGTTTGATTTGACAACATTTGCACCTATCCCCTCTTTTGCTTTTCCTTTTTCTTTGAGTAAACTAAACAATTCATTTATTTGTGATAATCTCAACTTTCTCCCCTGCTGCCTTCTTTCTTTCAACCGTTCATTAAATTTGATATAATCCTGGGCCCCTGCATGGGATAGAGTTCTTTGAAAATTTTCTTATGTATTGAATTATTTTTTAAATTTGAAACACACATGGACATTTTCCTTCAGGTATACTTTAATAAAGGTTACTAACATATCGCTTTTTAAAAAAAAAATTGTAGGGGGGTGGTTCATGGGGTTACTGGCATGTAACTCCATCTCTCTATCACTAGTTTTCTAGTCTGTAAATGGGGCTTAATACCAAGTTCATATGGACTTTAGAAGGATTAAAGAGAGGCACTTGGGTAATGCAGAGACAGAAAGATGTCCATTGAAATGCTTTCTTCACTTAATAGTTGTTTGTTGCCAGAAAAGTTCATTCACTTTCCTGAGCTTCAGTTTCCTTATACATAAAGTGAAAATAACAACACACACTTTATAGATGAGAAGATTCAATAGGATGACAAATAAAACACTTAAATGTTTTCTGAGAATGCAGAATTATTTAGATACTAGGTAAAGAACAGTATTTAAAAACATAAATTCAATTTCTTCAATAAGGTCTACTTATCTTTGGAGGTGTCTGTTGGAGGATGTGGAATTGTGTTTCCTCTCTCAACAATTTCTACTATGCTGAACATTTTAAATTTCTAGATGCAATCGCTATGATGCTGTCTAAATAAAACTATTTTTAGAAAGAATAGTACTTTTAAAATACATTCTTTAAAGCAAGCAACAGAGAAATTTTATCTCAAGGAAACGTTAAATTTGAAACAATATTCTATTATTTCTATGGCCCCTGGTAGTTTCTGTAGCAGGGGAGGCAACAGAAGAATAGAACAATAAAAAAGAAAAAAGATGAACACAGAAAAGACAGTAGAGAAAGCCAGAGTTATAATGTGATATAAAGTCATAAAATGAAAGGAATAGGTTGCTGGTAATATTAACTCAGCTAATACATACCAGGCTGACTCCTAAGGTTCATGGCTATTACCGTGTAACTACAGATTAAAAAACATTTTGCCCAAAACTCATTTCCTGCAGACTCCCTCAAAACATCTATGAAGATCCTATCTATTGAGCGAAACTCTTTCCATCACAGTTGTGAATATATAACCCCGGGAGTTTTATGCTTATCATGAACAAATTTGATGCATTAAGTGATCTCAGATCATTCAATTTGTGACCCACACAGAGGTTTGAAAAATAACTGAGTACAAAATTGCTAAATACATTTCAATTTAGACTAAGTAAGAGCTTGTACAAAGAAAAATGGTTAAAAAAATTATGTAATTAGTGCAGCTCTCCTAAGGAGAGACATAATTACAATAATCATAAATCATTTTTCCCTCATAACTGTAAATAGAGAACAAAGGGAAACTGACAGACTCTCTTTATCAGTTTTCATTCTGGTGATAAAAGGTTTTTTGACATGGGTTACTGTCACCCATGACTGTCAGTCTGGAGAAAGTGGGGAAGAAAAACATCTTGTTTTAATTTCTGAGGAAAAAATCATTTTATAGTTCTGATCACTCCTAGTCTGCTGTTGAAGATGAGGGAATGAAGAAGAAGAAATGTCTTTGAACTTTTGTGTAGCCCATATTCTAATACCAACAATGAACTGTTTTAGGAACAGACTTTGACAAAGTTAGGTTTGGTGGATTGACTGACTGATTGATTGGTTGATTGATTTTCCCCTTCTACTGTAGGGATCTGCAAGGAAAAAAAGCTACTGGTACAACTGATCCTACACCATGTTGAGCCACTTTTTGATTTCATTGTAAAACAAGAAATATTTTAGAAACTTTATTTGGCCTATAAATATGTCTGTGTATAGGCACAGTTACTTGAAGGCAGATGCTTCACATTTGGGGAGAATTTGGTCTTTTGGAGCTATCTATAAATTTTTCTTCCAAATATTTTCAGGTTGCTTACATTGATGATACAATTTTTGTTTAGTAGAGGAGCTGCAGATTCAAGCCACGGTTCTGTCGAGCCAAGGAAGAAACTAAACAATGAGATGCCCTGGTTTTAGTGGTAAAGATCGGCAAGCAAGCAGCAAGTGGACCACGGCCACTGTGCCAGGGACTAGGGTGCATTGCCTAGGAACCCTGAGGCTCCCTACCACCATGATTTCACAGAAGCCCCACAGTTTTTCCCTCATGTTGTGTGCACCCTCCCCAGCTTCTTTTTTTCAGATAGAAATGGATCCAGCTTAAGGTAATGAACCATGATGGTATCCTCTAGACAATCTTTTGCTTTTCCTAATACAAGAGACAGATGCTTCTGGTTCTATCTTACTACATTCCTATTCTTCCTGTTTTGAATATGTGCCCAGCCTTCCTGTAACCATGAACCCAGGGCCAAAAGAAATTCAGAAGCACTGACCGTGACATTATTTGAGGACTTACGAAATGCCAAAAGATGCCAACCTCCTAACTTCATGCTTAATATTTATTTAATTTCATGATAATTGAACACTTGGAGCTGAAGTCTTTCTAAACTGAACATATGAATATTGTATTAGGGAGAAAACAGGGGGAGAGGAAATCAATTGGAGATTTTTTTTTTCCCAAGAGACAATTCCTTAGAATTATGTGAAATCGTTGTTTAACTTACCATATTGAATTAAGTTTAATCTGAATTAGAATTTTCTTAGTTGCCTTTTTTTGTTTAATTTTTTTTTCTGACAAAATATTTGGTGAAGAGTTGTGAAGAAAACCAGATCAGATATTCCTTTATTTTATTTTTAATTTTTGTAGATCCATAATAGTTGTACATATTTAGGGGCAAATGTGACATTTTGATACAAGTATATAATGTGTAATGATCAAATCTGGGTAATTGGGATATCCATCAGCTCAACCATTTATCATTTCTTTGTTCTGGAAACATTCAGATCTGCTCTTCTAGTTGTTCTGAAATATGCAATAAATTATTACTAACTATAGTTACCTTATTGTGCTACTTAACATTAGATCTTATTCCTTCTAACTGTATTTTTGTATCCATTAACCAATCCCTCTTTGTCCTCCCCTCCCCATTACCCTTTTCAGCCTCTGGTAGCCACCATTCTATTCACTACCTTCATGAGATCAATTTTTTATTTCCCATGTGAGTGAGAATATGCAACACTTGTCCTTCTGTGCCTGGCTTATTTCACTTAAAGGAATGTCCTCTAGTTCCATCCATGTTGTTGCAAATGAAGGATTTCATTCATTTGTATGGCAGAACAGCATTCTATTGATTCTATTGTATATATGTACCACATCTTCTTTTCATTAATCTGTTGATGGACTCTTAGGTTGATTCCATATCTTGACTATTGTGAATAGTGCTATGATAAACATGGACGTGCAGATACCTTTTTGACATGCTGATTTGCTTTTTTTTTTTTTCCTTTGGACATATACCCAGCAGTGGAATGGATGAATCATATGGTGGTTCTATTGTTAGTTTTTTGAGAAATCACCATAGTTTTCCATAGTGGCTGTATTAATTTATAGCCACCAACAGTATATGAGCATTTCCCTTTCTCTGCATCTATACCAGCATTTATTATCTGTCTTTTTGATAACAGCCATTTAAATGGGGTGAGGTGATATATCATTGTGGTTTATATTTGCATTTCCCTGATGATTTTTGATGTTGAGAATGTTTTCATATACTTGTCTGTCATTCGCGTATCTTCTTACAAATATCTATTCGGATCTTTTGCCCATTCTTTAACTGAATTATTGTTTTTTTGCTATTGAGTTGTTTTAGTTCCTTATGTATTCTAGTTATTAAGCCCTGGTCAGACGGACAGTTTGCAAATATTATATCACATTTTGTGGGTTGCCTCTTCACGTTGTTGATTGTTTCCTTTGCTGTACAGAAGCTATTTAGCTTGGTGAAATCCTATTTGTCTATTTTTGCCTTGTTTGCCTGTGCTTTTCAGGTATTAATCAAGACATTTCCTTGCTGAGACTAATGTCCTGAAGCACTTCCCTGATGTCTTCTTCTAGAAGTGTCATAGTTTCAGGTCTTACATTTAAGCCTTTAATCCATTTCGATTTGATTTTTGTATATGGTGAGAGATAAGGGTCTAGTTTCATTCTACTATATGTGGATATTGAGTTTTCCCAGAACCATTTATTGAAGAGACTGGTCATTTCCCAATACATATTTCTGGTACCTTTGTCCAAAATGATTTGACTGTAAATGCATGGGTTTATTTCTGGACTTCCTATTTTGTTCCATTGGTCTATGTGTCAGTTTTTCTGCCAGTACTGTGCTGTTTTGGCTACTATAGCATTGTAGTATAATTTGAAATCAGGTAGTGAAATGCCTCCAGCTTTTCTGTTTGTTTTGTTTTGTTTTGTTTTGCTCAGGATTGTTTCGGCTGTTCTGGGTCTTTTGTGGTTCCATATAAATTTTAGAATTTTTTTTTTTTGAGAATGTCATTGGCTTTTTGGTAGGGATTGCATTGAATCTGTAGATTGATTTGGGTAGTATGAACATTTTAACAATATCGTTTCTTCTAATTTGTGAACATGGAATATCTTTCTATTTTTTGTGCATCTTCAATTTCTTTCATCATTGGTATATGGTTTTGATTGTAGATATCTTTCATTTCTTTGGTTAAATTTATTTCTAGGTATTTTTTTCTTTTGTAGCTATTATGAATGAGATTGCTTTCTTGATTTCTTTTTCACATTGTTCACTGTTGGCATGTAGAAATGCTTCTAATTTTTGCACATTGATTTTATAGCCTGTAAACTTACTGAATTTGTTTATCAATTCTAGTAGTTTTTTGATGAATTATTTAGGTTTTTCTAAATATAAGATCAATTGTCTGTAAACAGGGACAATTTGACCTCTGCATTTCCAATTTGGATGGACTTTATTTCTATCTCTTTTCTTATTTCTCTGGCTAGATCTTCCAGTACTGTATTAAATGAAAGTGGTAAAAGTGAACATCATTGCCATACAATGAAATACCAATGACATTCTTCACAAATTTATAATTGTACAGTTCCGAAGGCCAGGAGTCTGAAATGGTTATTATGGGGGTAAAAATAAAGGTGTTGGCTGCATTCCTTCTGAAGGCTCTAGAGAATACATTTCCTAGCCTTTTTCAGCTTCTGGAATTTGCTTGCATTCTTTGGCTCATGGCCACTTCTTCTATCTCCAAAGCCAGCAGTGTAGCACCTTCAACTCTCCTTCTTTTTCTCTGAATCTGGGTCTGTCATTATATCTTCTCCCCTTCCTCTGAGTTTCCTGACTCCCTATTTTATTCATTTAGACCTTTGTCCTTATAATCTCATCTCAGATTTTTAACTTAAGCAGATAAGAAATAGTTTTTTTTGTTTGTTTGTTTGTTTGTTTGTTTTCTGCCATGGAAAGTAACATATTCACAGTTCTGAGGATTAGGTTATGGACATCTTTTGGAGCCATTATTCTGTGTACCACAGTATAAATAGCACTTAAAAGTACATTTATTTTCTCTACGGTAGAAAGCAGAAGTAGTTTTAGTTGAACAACAGTTAGAGTTCCACCACATATGTATTCTATATTTTCAAGCAATTTAATGGACTTTTTATATCTTAAAGATAAATATTCATAGTTTTTATAGGCTTGTCCTAAAGTCTGAAGAATTTTTAATATAATGAAATCATATTACATGAAGGTTAAGTTCTAAATTCATACATATTGTCAAATCATTGCACAATCAAAATAATTCTTTGAAAGAATGAAATATTCCTGAAAATGTAGTATTTTTATTTTTATTGCATTTTGGCTGCAGTTTCTTGCCCTCTCTCCACCACACACAGTAGGAGCCAAAGCCTGGAAGAATAATAGAATAATTCCAGAAATTCTAACACTTCATGTTTGTTTTATTTGCATGTTTATTGGGTTTTCTGAGTATTTGACATGAATT
This sequence comes from Pongo abelii, assembly GCF_028885655.2. Classification (NCBI taxonomy): domain Eukaryota; kingdom Metazoa; phylum Chordata; class Mammalia; order Primates; family Hominidae; genus Pongo; species Pongo abelii. The sequence continues at coordinate 82,765,136 of NC_071994.2, forward strand.
TGCATAAGTTAAAAATGCCTATAATGGATTCCACTTTTAATTACAGAACCTGGAATTTGAATCCAGCACACTAAATGTGAGTCCTTGTCTTGTCACTGATTCAATCTACAAAATCTAGACTATTAAAATATATGTATGTATACACACACATATATACATATAAAGTTTATTGAGAAATAATTTATATTCTATAATATTTACCCATTTTTAACTGAATTCTACAATTCAATTATCTTTTGATATTAAATACAGTTTTGCCACCATTAACATAATGTAATTTTAAAATTTTTATTAACATCCAAAATTCTCTCTTGCAATTTTCAGCCACTTCTTCTCTCATCCCCAGTCTCAGGAAATTACTAACTTACTTTCAATCATTATAGATTTGATCCTTTTATATAAATGGAGTCTTGTAGTATGTGGTCTTGTATGTCTACCTTCCATCACTTAGCACAGATATATTTTAGATGCATTCCTGTTTTAGCATGTATCACTAATTTCTTTTACTTGAATAGTATTCCATTTTGTGATATAACAGATTTTGTTTATCTAATTACTAAGAAACAGAAATTTGAGTTGTTTTCAATTTTGACTATTATGAATAATGCTTCTATGGACATTTACATGCAAGCCTTTGTCTGGACATGTTTTCACTTTCTTGGGTAGATTTCTAGGAGTGGAAATACAGGATCATGATACATTTATATTTAACTTTTTAAAGACATTGCCAAAATAATTTTTAAAACACTTGTACCATTTTATATTTCTACCAGCAATGTTATAAGGGTGTCAATTTATCCACATCATTGCCAACACTTGTTATTGTCTTTTTTTATTATAGTAATTCTAGTGGATGTTAAATGGTATATTATTGTGGTCTTGATTTGCATTTCCTAGATGACTAATAATGTTGAGATCTTTTCATGTGTTTATGAGCCATTCCTGTATCTTTTTCAGTGAAGTATCTATTCGAATATTTTGCCCATTTTAAATTGGGTACTTTTTAATAATAATTGTAAATTATTTCATCATCTTAGCAAGGGGTAGGATCTAATATTAGTCTTACTAATAAGATGTAGCGTCTAACTTTTAACTTGAGGCCTGGTACCTGACCTGCAATTAAGCTGATTTTTCCAATTATATTTCAGTCTTTTTGATTGGTTTTGATTTTTTAGATGGAGTCTCACTCTGTCATCCAGGCTAGAGTGCAGTGGTGCCATTTTGGCTCACTGATACTCCACCTCCCAGGTTTGAGCGATTCTCCTGCCTCAGCCTCCCAAGTAGCTGAAATTACAGGTGCATGCCACCATGCCTGGCTAATTTTTGTATTTTTAGTAGAGATGGGGTTTCATCATGTTGACCAGGCTGGTCTTGAACTCCTGACCTCAAGTGATCCTCCTGCCTCAGTCTCCCAGAGTGCTGGGACTGCAGGAGTGAGCCACCATGCCTGGCCAGCGTTATATTCCAGTCTTGTCCAGTTCTTGTTTCCTGAGTGTTAATTCCCTGTTTCTCCTATGTTATTGGAGCACTACTCACACTTGTTTAACTGGGACCCTGAAAAGGTTCATGGCATTTTAATGAAATGCTTAGTGACATTCTTAGTGACAGACAGATACATGATCCAGAACCAGAGCACCGTACCTATCTAACTCCAATTACCTTGGGTTGGCAAGACTATATCGGTTTCTGACCACTTGAGAAGTGAGAAGCATCCTCCTGGTTCTCACACCTCCGTGAATCATGTTTGTATAATCCTCCCATCTCTAGCCACTGGGCTCTGGGCTGCCATGCTGCTTTGAGTTTCTTTTTTCTTCTCCACAAAGGAATGTTATACTTTGGCCATAAGAACTGTATGAAAGTGCAAAAGGTGTTCAAAGGAAGAAAAATTTGTGTTCTCTTCAGGGGATCAAGCACAGCTTCATGGATTTAATAAAGTTTGAAAACAAGACTGAAGACTAAATACTGTGCATTCTACAAGGTCCCGTAAGCTATCAGACTCTCATCCAGAGTTTATACAAAATCAGCCCTCCATTTTTTCACCTCCATCACGGAGTAAGTAATGAACCATGTTCCATGATGCAGTTCACATTTTGTAATCCCAAATGTTCCTGCTTGCCCAGCACTCGACCTTTCTTGTGCTTCTGTGTTCAAGCTAATTTAAATAGGAGGCAGTATACAATAGTGATCATGAGTGTGAATTCTGGGTCCAGACTGCCTGGGATCAAACACTGGGAAAATTACTACATCTTTCTTTGTCTCTGAATCTTTATCTATACAATGGGAATAATAATAGCATGCATTTCATAAGTTAGTTTTGAGGATTATGAAGTAATACATGCAAAGTATTAGAACAGCTCCTGGCACGTAATGAGACCTGTGAAGACATTAAGCCATTTTTTCTTCTTATTGATCCTCACACCTAATATCTGGTACTGTTTGTCTGGTAATAAATTTTGCTTCATTCTCTGTTGCTGAGAATTTCTATCATTAACTGAACTGCCTCTGGCCATGCTGAATAGATAGCCTATGTAATATCACCTGGTTCCTAGGATTACAAAGGGAAGCATCATACAGTTGTTAACTGAACAGAAGCATTGGAATAAAAAGACTTGAACCTCTGCAAAATACTATTGCTTTTTTTCTTTTTTTAAACCTTGAGCAACTAACTCAACCTTTCTAGGTTTATGCCTTATGGAGTGATTATATATATAAACAGATGTCTCAAATAAAATATGAACATAGTAATGTGCTCAACACAAGTTACTGTGGCTACTATTACCAACACCACCATTACCAAACCACCACTTTGGTGCCACTTCCAATATAAGAAGCAATCGGATGGCATGCCCTAGTCTGATAGGACTCCAGACATGTAGAACAACAACAAACACAGAAGTTCATTTATACAGGAGGAAGAAATTAAATGAGAAAAAGAATAAGGTTGGTAAAAAGACCAAAAGGTAACTGTTGATCCAATTTGATAAGTCCAATTCAGCTAAACATAGGGAACTGTGGGAGAAATGTATCAAATAAACCTTAATACATTTTTTTAGTCTGAAAACTAAAATGATAGAACTTATGCTTTAGGAATATAAACTTGGCAGTAAAGAAAAAAATGTCATTTTGAGGGGAGGCAAGGGAATAAGATGTAGACAGCAGTTAGAAGCTATTGGAGTGGGGAGGCAAGATGAAACTGGAGCATTCATTAGGTGCTTGACTGTCAAGATAGAAAGCAGGGAGTTACTTGTACCCGTAGAGGCAATATTGCAGAGGAAACATGACTGGTCTGAGAAATGAATATTTGTGTCGTAGAGAAAAAAAAGCAAACATGACCATGAGTTTTGAGCTGAATACTAGAAAGATAGAAACAGGACAGTTAAATTGAGGAGTAATTGTGAATAGATACACTATAAGTGAGGTTCTTAGGCATAAATAAAAGAACATAGACTTTGAATATTTTTTGGTGGAGTACTAAGTTGCTTAAAATACCTCAGCTTCAAGATTCCTTGGATGTCAAATGGGACCAATGACAATTACCTTGCAAGATAATATAGGAAACTAAATTAAGGAGGAAAACACATATTTAGGTACAGCACCTACTACAGAATTTGAAACAAAATAGAGATACCATAAATGGCAAACATTTCAAGCTTCATTCTTGTCATGATAACTTCTGTGCAATTTTAATTAAAAGGGGTATTTAAATGTAAATGTTGAGCTTACATAGTAGTAGAATGGGAGACAGGTTGGAACTAAATCTGTGGATCTTCAGTCGATGGCATAAAGCCATGATAGTCGAGGAGCTATCCATTCACACAAGAAGGAAGTACGGCACAGCATTCTGGAGCCCAAGTTCTATAATCAAACTCCTGGATTAGAACTTAGTATTTCCAGTTATTAACTCTGACTTTGGGCAAGTTACGCAATCTCTCTGCCTCTGTTTTTTTAATCAGGTAAATGAAATTAGTGACAGACCCTATAAAATATAAAATTATTGCATGTGTGAAATATTATGATGAAGGTAAAACATTCAGAAAACAGTGCCTGACCCTCATTAGATGCTTAATAACTTATTATTGTCATCTTAGTTGTCAAATATCTATTATAACACTCTTTTTATAAGTCATTGATAAAGTTTTATGAAGATGAACTTTTACTATAGTAGAGGAAGGAAATAAAATTGCAAAGGAATGTGAACAAACAACCTGCTAAGTGGATCCAGGCTATGTCACAAACGCCAGAGGAAGACTGACTCTAACAAAGTAGGGAGTGATGTTTTCTGACTAAACATTTCAGTGAAATTAAAGCCTGATGATACATTGTGAGACATATGTGGCAGGCAGAACAATGGCTCTTCAAAGATGTCCACATTCTAATCCCTAGCATCTGGAAGTATTTTACCTTACATGGTTAAAGGGACTTCGTAGCTATGAATTAACTAAGTATCTTGAGATGGGGAAGTTATCCCAGATTATCTGGGTGGAAGCAGGGTTCTTATAAAAGAGATGTAAGAGGGTCAAAGACAGGGGAGAAGATGATATGACAAGAAAAACAACAGAAGAAAAGTTGATGTGATGTGGGGCTATGAGCCAAGGAATGCGGGCAACCCCTAGAAACTGGAAAAGGCAAGAAAATGGATTCTCCCCTAGAGACTCCAGAAGGAATCAATCCTGCTATCTCTATTTTAACTTTGTAAGACTAATTTTGGGCTTCTCTACTCCCAAGCTGTAAGATAATAAATTCATGTGTTTGAAGTCACTAAGTTTATGACAATTTATTATAGCAGCAACAGGAAACTAGTACAAAATACTTATTATGAGATCAGTAGTGATTTTAAAAGTAGTAGATTTGAAAAATCCATGACTACAAATGCCAAGAGATAAAGGCTAAGAACACAAGGGTATGTGAGAGAATGGTGCAAAGGAATCATTTGGAGGCAGTCAATGACAGCTTTCCTTCTTTTGAGCAACAAGTTTAATCCATTGTATAACTCTCGTGTTCTACTATACTCAAAGCGCTACATTGCAAAGATGCAGGATATAATTTTGTCCTTAAGAAGTTCACACTCCCAGGTAGAAGTGATTAAAATGTAGTGAAACCATTCTTTTTGTCACAATAAAAAGACAAAAGAAAAACATACTGGTTCTTTCTGACTAGGGAAAAGAGAGGTTTGGAAAGACTTCACAATAGAAATATCTTACAATTTGTGACTTAAAAGTAGAAGTATCTGAGAAAAAGCTCTGGAAGCAGGGTACCAGAGGCTTTTCAAACAAATGAATTGTGAAAGGCAGAATAACATTGTGGAGTTGGCGAATTACTTGGCATAAGTGTAAATTAGAGTGCATGAAGGGTAAACACTAAAATTAGGATAACACACTTTGACTCTAATGGAGAATCTCCAAAGTCTATTCTTGATATATCTACTGCTCTTCGTCTCTACTGCTCCCCTCCACCCCCATTTCAATCATCATTATCAGTCATAACACCTGTTCAGTAGAAACTAGTGCCCATTCTGTGCTAATTCCGCCCTTCTATTTTATTTCCTTTTTTACTTAAACATTCCCACCGTTTTTTTCCTTATAGCCATTGTACTTACCATCCCTTGTACCTAGAACATCTAGGGCCCTGATGCCCACATGGTTTGGCCTACTTGGCAATTATATCTCAGTTTGTAAGAGGGGTCTTCCTTGGCTTCCTTGGCTACCTTCCTTGGTAGCCTCTTCAGACACACCATATCATAACATCTTATTTTATTTACATCTTGGCATTTATGATGATCTGAAATTATCTTGTTCATTTACGTACTAGATTATCTATATCATCTCACTTCCAACTCCTGCTAAAATCTAAGCTTCTTGAATGTGTGTGTCCTTAACCTTGTTCACTGTTCTACCTCTAGTGCCTGGGTTGGTGCCTGAGACATATAGTGAACTCAGAGCATATTTAATGAATGTGTTACAGAGGCTCTTGAATGCCACAGAATGTGGTATACAAGTTGCAAGTTCAAATATTATCAGTCATTTACTATATGGACCACCTCTGGAAAGTTAATGTCCTTGAGTCTTGTTTTCTTGACACATAAAATGAAAACTCTAATACCTACTTTCTAGGGCTCTCGTGAGGGTCAGTAAGGATGCAGCCAAAGTATCTAACATAGTGACTAATCCATACTAAGCACTTGATAATATATGCTATGATTATTATTATTTCCATTAGATAATGGGAGATGTTCATAGGAGAAGGCCATGAAGTAGCTAAATTTTCAAAGATCAAAGAGTCAGTAAATGACAAGATGAATCAAAGAGAGGTGTAGCTCGGAAAGAAAGATGATTCTGTAGGTGTACTTTTGTGTGACCTTAGGAATACCTTGACCTAATACATATAATGGAAATTTCGACTAAAGAGAGACATTAAGTTCTTATGGCTTGGGATTATTTGTAGATTTCCGATGGTCATTGTTATGAACAAGGAACATAATTTATACCACTTGTCTTAGACTGTTTTGTGCTACTATAACATAATACCTGAGACTGGGTAATTTATAATAAACAGAAATTTACTTGGCTCATGATTCTGGAAGCTGGGAAGTCCAAGATTGTAAGGGCAGCATCTGGTGAGGGCCTTGATGCTGCACCATCCCATAGTGGATGGAAGAAGGGCAAGAGAGGTTGCAAGAGAACAAAAGATTGAACTCATAGCCTTAAATCTTTTATAATCAGCATTAATTCATTCATGAAGGTGGTGCCCTTATGAAATAAATACCTCCGATTAGGTCCTGTGTCAAAACACAGTTGCATTGGGATTCAGTTTTTATCATGTTTTTCAGGGCACAAATTCAAACCATAGCACCACCATCCCTAACCAAATCTTGAAATAATATTTGTCATAATACACAATTCTAGGGAAATAATACATGGTGAAGTAGACTTGCCAATATAGAACAAATAAGTATAGTAGAATAAGCAGCTGCTAAATTTGATGGTTTCTTAAATTTTTAAAGTAAATACAAAGTTAGCAAATGCCATTCCAAATAAAATTATAAATGATATCAACAATAATTTGCTTACATTTATATAATTAAAACACTTATATGGCATTACAAAAACTGGTGGACTGAACATAGCATATCAACAAAAGCGTTATTTTCTTCATACTCATTTCACTCTGTGCCTGCCATGGAGAAAGTGTGGCACACAATAATTAATAATTAAAATGAAAGCAAGACAGGTTTTCTTCAATTTAAGTAAAATTAATATATGAAAGAATACTAATTTACCAAACTTATATATTTAAGGGGCTTCCAAAGAAACCTTTGACTTTACTAAATGACTCACTGCCATATTTCTGTTTATTCAAAATTTGATTCTAAAACACAATGTTCAGATTAAGGGAGTTGTTACTCTTACTTCACTTGATACTGATGAGAAACCAATTTAATAATTGTATTCAGTTTGGGGAGTCATATTTAACCTGATCCCATATTATTACATGTTATTAATATCCTGAAAAGCATTCAAAGAAAGACAAAGGGCATAGTAATAGAAATCTTGAAACTATGTTGTAATAACTAAATCAAGAAACTATGGATTTTTAATATAAAGTAAGAAAAATGCAGATGTAGTAGAAGTTACTAGGTTTAGGGGGCTAAGATGGTTGGTTGGTTTGTTAGATGGCAGCAGTTTCCAAATGGTTGTACTGTGAAAGGAATTATGTGTCATGCGTGCAGTTCTAGAGGACAGAATTAGGATGAGAAGCAAAAGCTACAGGGCACATATGGGGGTCAACATATGAATAGACATTGCAAAAACTAAGACCAAACACTTCTTAAACAATGACCTCCATCTTAAATTGATATTGGGGTGACAATGGAATTGCTTATATCATCTACAGAGTTCTTTCAGTATAAGGAGATAAGAAAAAGATGAATAGAAAAAAAAAAAGATAAAGTAACTTCCATTCAGTACATATGGGGACATAAGTTTGTCAACATAAATAACAAGACAAATGTTTTGATTATAAAATCCTTTGCAGATTTCTGTGTTTTCCTGGTAAGTTCCTGATAAGTTAATATCATTCGTTTATACTGATGTCATTATCAACAAGTTGTTTAGGTAAAACTTTAATCTTGCTTTCGTTGTATCCGGTGTTTACTGCTGTCATATCTTACTTCCTGCTGTAGAAAAATTAGCTGATTTCTTCTCTCTTTTATCTACTATACTGTAAAATCTGTGTGGATTGAGAAAGTGTTTCCTTTGTCTCTGAATCTCCTCTCCCAAGCACAGTGACTGTAACACAGACAATGCTTAATAGATGCTTGTTGGTCTTAATTAAATCCTCAAATTCTCCCTGTGTCATTATTCAGCTGCCTGAAACTACACTATAGAAATGTATGCTTCATATTTTTAGTTGCTGTCTGCAGATGTTGATATCTGAAAAAAATGCAAATTCTTATGATAATTTGTAAAACTTTCATTGTAATAAGAGCCATTGTTTATTGAATGTCTACTATGTGTCAGGTAATCTCTTTATATATTTATTACATTGAATTCCCACAAAAAATCATCAAAGTACATGCTAATTAGCAGATAAGAGAAATAGAGATGCTGAGAAGTTAAGTGACTTATCTAAAGTCACCCATCTGAAAGTGGCAACTGACCCAAGTTATTTCTAATTCCAAAAACATGAGCGTTTGAATACAATTTAAAAAATGTTTTAATAATTTATTATGAAAGAATTCAAATGAACAGAGAAGTTGCGAGTATAGTATAGTGACCTCCAATATTCTTGAATCCAGTTTCCCTATTAACGTCTCAATGCATTTGTTCCATGGCATTCCTTTTTTTCCTCCCCTTTTCTTCCCTCCCCTCCCTTCCTTTCTATACTTCTCTTTTTCGTACACACATATATATATACACACACGTATGTGTGTGTTATTTATATATACACATATACCCATTATTAGTAGTCTTTTTCTGAACAATTTGAGTGAGGAATGAAAATCTTCTAATAATTTCATTCCACCTAGAATAAAATCTAACATCCTCATCATGGAGATGGAATAAGAATGGGATGGTGCTCATGAAATTTTATAACAATCAGCCACAAATTACTGTTCTAATCACTTTTTCCTTTGCTAAATCTACTCTGGCCATCCTTGCTTTCCTGCCACCTCCAGGCCTCTATATTTGTTCTGCCTGACTGTAATATTTTCCCCTAAATATCCTTGGGATTCACTTGAGCGTTTTATTCAGGTATCCTTCTTGTCCACCTTATTTAAAACAGCAACCCGCTATATTTCTTCATATTACTTTGTGACTTTCCGACCTTAGGATATATATCTATTCTTTTCTTATTTTACTTTAAGTTCTAGGATACATGTGCAGAATGTGCAGGTTTGTTACATAGGTATAGGTGTGCCATGGAGGTTTGCTGCATCTATCAACCTGTCATCTAGGCTTTAAGACCTGCATGCATTAGTATTTGTCCTAATGCTCTCCCTCCCCTTGTCCCCTACCCACTGACAGGCCCTGGTGTGTTATGTTCCCCTCTCTGTGTCCATGTGTTCTCGTTGTTCAACTCCCACTTACGACTGAAAACGTAGTGTTTGGTTTTCTGTTCCTGCGTTAGTTTGCTGAGAATGATGGCTTCCAGCTTCATCCACGTCCCTGCAAAGGACATGAACTAATTCGTTTTTATGGCTGCATAGAATTCCATAATCTATATGTGCCACATTTTCTTTATCCAGTCTATCATTGATGGGCATTTGGGTTGGTTCCAAGTCTTTGCTATTGTGAATAGTGCTGCAATAAACATATGTGTGCATGTGCCTTTATAGCAGAATGATTTATAATCCTTTGGGTATATACCCAGCAAAAAATCAGGAAACAACAGATGCTGGTGAGGCTATGGAGAAATAGGAACACTTTTACACTGTTAGTGGGAGTGTAAATTAGTTCAACCATTGTGGAAGACAGTGTGGTGATTCTTCAAGGATTCTTTATTTATTTATTTATTGAAATTTATGGCTGGGTGTGGTGGGTTACGCCTGTAATCCCAGCACTTTGGGAGGCTGAGGCAGGCAGATCATGAGGTCAAGAGATTGAGACTTACCCTGACTGTACTAAAAATATAAAAATTAGCTGGGTGTGGTGGCGTGTAATTGTAGTCCCAGCTACTCGGGAGGCTGAGGCAGAAGTATCGCTTGAATCCAGGAGGCGGAGGGTGCAGTGAGCCGAGATTGTGCCACTGCACTCCAGCCTGGTGACAGAGTGAGACTCCATCTCAAAAAACAAACAAACAAACAAACAAACAAAACTACGCTCAATGTGGGCAAGGCATTTTCTCTATTAGATACCATTGTATTCGTAGTGCCTAGAACAGTGTCTGAACCATAGTTGGTGCTCAATAAATATTTGTTCAATTAAAAAAGGAAAGAAGTGACACGTAGATTAATTATTTCAGTGTATTGATGGCCTTGTAGCCCGTATTAGATAGTAAAATCTTGTAGATTATCTACGTCTTTTATCTTTTTATTATTGAAGGACTTGCTACAGTGCCTAGCATATGAAAGGTGCTGAAGAAGTAAGATGATGAATAAACAAATGAGTAAGAACAAAATAAGAGCTTAAATAGTCCTACAGCTCTAAGTTACTGACTCTCATTCCAGTGCTCTTTCTGGTAGTCCACATGATTTTCCTTGCCTGTGTAATTATGTACCTTCATTTATCTAAAGCTAGCTGAAATTTATTTGCAAAATTGGTTTGCTACTGAAATAATCACTAAGTCAACCTTTTCTTTTCTGCAAGCCTACCACATTTCATCTATGTAGGCTACAAGAAAAGTTTTTGGTTTGAAAACAGTTTGAAAAACAGTAATAGTACCTTGAAACACTTATAAACACTAAATAGTACCTTAATTTTAGTATTTAATAGGGAACAAAAATAATAAATATTAAGTATTAAGTAATAAGTATTATAAATATTAAGTATTAATAAACATTAATAAGTATTATATAAGCAACAAAAATAACCTCTGTAGCATTTGTTTTACAGTGATGGCAATGAGGAATAAAATTCAAATACCTGTGAGATCTGATACCACTAACATGTTAGTTTGTTGCCAATGAGTATTTAAAATGTCATGCAAGGGAGAGAGGATAGTCACAGGGAGCCTAGGAATCAGTTTGGGATTCTTGATCTGATGCTTTTTTTACTCTTGGGCAAATCATCTTGATGTCTTTCTATCTGGTACCACAAATGCTTTTTCTCCTTCCACCTGACCTATATTCAAGTCTCAATCGTATCTCTTCTTTTGGGACATAGGACAAGATTTTCTCTGGTCTTCTGTCTTCCCATTTCTAAAATAATGAAATATCACCACTTCAGAAGTTCCTAATGAGGACAAAATGACAGGTCATACGCCAAGTGTATCAAGCACACAGTAAGTATTGTATTATGGTTGTTTCTGTTCGCTCTTCTCCTCTAGGACACAGTACAATGAAAGAAGTAGTATTGAAAGCCACTGGAAATAATATTTAAATAAAAATATGGCCCGGTTTCCAGCTGTAATACTCTCAAGAATTCTCATCCTCTGTGTAAAATAAGTAAGAAAATGATAAAAGTAGAAAATCAGAATAGCCAACTCCAACTTTTTCCAACACACCCCAAACCTGCCCCCTTCTTACCCCTTATACTACCTATCCAGTTAGTAAGAACACGAGTTGCTTAAACCAGAAATCTAAGAGGCATTTGACTTCTGAGCCTTCTTCATCAATGAGATAGTTAATAAATTCTGTCTATTTTACCCCAGTAATGTCTCTGTAATTCATCTGCCTTCCTAAGCCCACACTGCTCCTTCCTCAGTTGAGCAAGTCAGCATGCTTACTTACCAGCTTGGCCCTCCTCCTTCTAATCTTAACTCCTCCAATTCATTTGCTTCAACTGTAAATGCTTTTCAAGATCTGATGGTGTTTTTGCCTGTAGTAATGGATTCTTGTTGAATAGTGGATAAATTTTAAAATAAAATAAAATGCAAACTTTTAACCTATCATTTTCAATTCTTAAAGATCTGGTCTTAACCTATGTATGCGGTCCTGTTTTCCACCACCCCTCTCTACGTTCCATGTACCATATTCCAGTTACAGCTGATTTCTCTGAACCCACTGCATGCGCTCACATGCTCTTCACATCTGTCTTTACATCTTATTTCCTGGCCAATCAGTCTCAAGTAGCATTTCAGACATTATCGCATCACTCTATTTCCTTCATCTCACGTATCTCTAACTGTTGTTTTCTTATTTGTTTGACTTATCCCCCTTCTGCCATAGTATAAACCCCATAAAAACCATGATCTTGTCTTGTTCAGTCATTTAATCCTAGCGTAGTATTATGAAATATATATTTGACTTTCATTCCCCATTTCCTGGCACACAGCTCCTAAAACGCTTGGAATCTCCTGAATGTTGAGTGTCCTTTATATGCTCATGAGATGACTTTTGGCTGGCAGTCTCTAGACAGTCTCAGGACGGGGGCTGGTAACCAGAAATAACAAGGCATGATTAGAGAGTTGGGTTGTTCAACCAATCCCCCACCTTCCAGGAGCAGAGAGGGCCTGAAGGTTGAGTTAGATCACCAATGCGCATAATTTAAGCAATCTCATCTATATAAGGAAGCCTCCACAAAAACACACCAGGACAGAGCTTCTGGATTTATGAACCTGTAGAGGTGCCTGGATTGTGGCATGCCCAGAGAGGGCATGAAAGTTCCTCGTCCCTTCCCACATGCCTTACTCTATGCATCTCTTCTATCTGGCAGTTCATCTGCATCCTTGGTAACACTCTTTATAACAAGTGGGTAAACATAAGTGTTTTCCTGAGTTCTGGGGGCTTCTCTAGCAAGTTAATTAAATTATGGGAACCCTTCGATTTATAGCCAGTTGGTGAAAGTATAGGTGGCAACCAACTATTTGCAGTTGGCATCTGAAGTGGGTTTCAGTCTTATGGGACTGAGCCTTCAGCCTGTGAGATCTGGTGCTATCTCAGGTAGATAGCGTCAGAATCGAATTGAATTAAAGGACATCCAGTTAGTATCTGCTGGAAAATTGCTCAGTGTGTGGGAAACATAGACACACACAGACACACACACACACCACACATAACTGGTGTCAGAAGTGTTGTATTGAGTGAAAGTTAAAAAAAACAAACAAACAACAAAAACTTTTGTGTCCTACTTTTAGGCCAGCTGTCTACAAAATTACTAGAAAATTAAATGCTTTGAATTGTGTGTGTAATAAATGAATGAAGAACAGCCCCTCTGGCTAACTACCTTTATTTCCTCATATTGGTCAACTAATATCCATTTTTATTTCTCATTGTAATTGACTATAGAAGGGTGTGACAGAGATTACTGGTGCTCACCAATATTCATGTCCTCTTTTTCTTGGACATATAGCTAGACTAATATTTCCCAGCCTCCCTCAAAGTTAGAATGCTCATGTGATAATATGTGACTGGAGAACAATCAGGAGGATCTGTGTAGAGTGGAGCCATAAGATAAAAGAAGTCTGGGCCCCTGAATGACTGATGAAAGTAAAGCCTCTATTCCCTATCCAGCACTCATGTTAGACTGTGATTTGAGTGGGAGACTTTTATTTAATTAAGTTGTTAAGGTTGAGGAGTTATTTGTAATAGCAGTTAGCCTATCCTGAGTAACACAAATAGTTTAGTGAAAGCACATGACACCCCTTACCCCTCCCCCACCAAACTATGAGCTCATAAGGGCAAGGGTCATGGCTGATTCAATTTTGCACCCTCAGTTTCTAGTATAATCCCTGATACATATTGTGTGCCATGAATTAATGATTAATTTCAATGATATACTTTTCCAAATTCTCTCTAAGTTATCATTTACTCTCAAATGACACCAAAGATCCTTTATCCGCTAAGCAGTTTTTTCTTAACCAAACTGAAATAAAAAGGAGATTTCCAGTATCTGTGTGATGTAATGGAAAAAACGACAGCATGGAGACCAGATAGTCCCACTCTCAAAGGCTGGCTCTAGGACTTTATCTGTCATCTTGAGCAAGTAATTTTACCTCTGTGAATGTCAATTTCTTCCTCTGTAGATGGGGATAGTAATTATTATGAAGACTAGAAATAACATACATAAATCATATACAAGTACCTGACAAGCATGCTTATCACAAATGGTATGGATAATTAATATTTTCATAATTACAAGGCAAAAGTCTATATTTCTCCACAGAAATTGTGGAACAAAGTATGGCAGCCTTCTTTGGTAGAATATTGAGAAGGTAGTTAGTACTGATAACATTTCTTGCATGGAAAGGAAGCTGTACCACTTTTGAGGTTTTGGCCATGGTCTAATGCTTGTGGGGACTTGGGTGGCATATGCCTTGATTGAAGGAACCTGACAGTGCTCAAAACCATTGCAGACACGTAAGGGCTTTGCCAAGAGCTTAGACCATTTGCAAGCAGCAGAGACTGACCCAGCTACTGAGAATATAACAGACAGCAAACCAGAGACTTGAGAATCATAAGAACTGAGAAGTAACAGCAGCAATTCCCCAGTCATTCTTTAAAATTCTCTGCTATTGCATTTGTTATTTGTAAGTGGATATTTTGCAGGAAACTAACAGCAAATCTAGCCCTTGGTGGCAAGATTTTTAAGCTAGAGCTTTCTCTAGAGAGATTTATTTAGAGCAAGCCTTTGAATCATTTAAAAGCAAACCAGGCAAATCCTCGTGTATTTTCCCCCAGGAAATTACCTCATTTCTAAAGGGAAGATCGGATGATACTCCACAACCAATATTGACTTACTGAAGATATTATCAAATCCTCTGCCTTTCCTCATAATGATATGAGAAGATAAAGACATGCTCCGCTACGGAGTCTTCAAAAGAAGCAGAAAAAGTATAATACATAGTTTTAACTTAAGGTAGGAAATCGGAAGCTGACCTAGAATTGACTTCAATGTACTACTATAATCTATGTCCCAGCCCTCAGGAAAGTATGAAGATTGGTTCCTACCTGGAGTGTGAGCCCTTAATTTTAAGACAGGCCCAGAAAAATTCTGGATAAAGCAGTGACTGTAACAATGGTACTAATCGCTCAATCATCACTTGTTTACGATAAATAACTTCCCAGTTTAAAAAGCACTTGCACAGACATTATTTATTTTAATCTTCTCGGAGGAACACTGCTGGACATCATGAGAATTCCATATAATGAGTGTTACATCCATCAGAAAACCGAGGGTATGAAGTCTAAAGAAATAGAAGATGGTGGTGAACAGGGACCACCTCTCTGCCTGATTTGTTTTCTGCCTAGGAGGTACCTTCATAATTACATGTGTGAAATCCAGAGTCAAGAGAGATAAAGGTACATACTTCTAAGTCCCAGCCAATGTCTAGTCTTTTGCAGACCTGAACTAAGTGAGAGGACTTGGATTTGGGAAGAGTATACATAATTTGACAATCCTTCTAGAATCTTAGGTTTCTAGATTCCGGGAAATACAACTTAGTATAGTATTAGTTTCATTTTATTATTAAGAAAACAGAAAATAAAGAAATTTAAAACTTGATTAAGAATTAAAAATAAAAAGTTACAAAGGAGGCCTAAATGATCTAGTCAGGAGACCTGTAACACCTTGTTCCACAAGGGAATCTTGTTAATCTTGGAAGATGGGGTAGATAAGTGTAATCAGTCCTCACCTTTCATAGCACAATTTAATAAAAATGTCTGAAATTTGTAACTGAAGAATTAGCAGTATACTTATTTTACCTGGTGATGTGGAATTAATGACAATAAGAAGTAATAAGAGAAATTATTAATAGAGTTAAAGTGGTTCCTTTTAAGCAGTAGGACTGGGTATGGGGAGACAGTTTTTAAAAATTATTTAAAATTTAAAACTGAAAAAATGAATTATAAAAATATGAAGTTAAATCACAATGTATTAGAAAGAGCCTTGGGTGTGGTATCCTGTGCTTATCAAAATGACTTCAGGAACATAATCTATGCTCTCCAAAATTCACATTAAAAAATCTGTATAACACACTGAATATTTTTATCTGTATAATAGTTGTACCTTTTTTTTACCCTTTCTATTTCACAGGGTTGAACTTTATTGTAAAAATTTATACAAGGAACATGGAAAATTTCTTTTGGCATTATAAGGCACTTGAGATATAATCATAGCCCTACTAATATACTTATCATGATTATTAGATCATGTGGTACAATATACAAGATAAATGTCTGCATCTATCGTATTAGCTAGAATTGAAAGGCATCTTGTCTGTCGACCTCAAAAAGGCACTGGAATAGAAGGATAATATATTGCTGTGTCAGGTTCCCCTGGCAATTGTGATCCATAGTTTTTCTACTGCTCTGAGGAGCAGAAGATACACATATTTCATCGTCTTTTTACCATAAGAACTTGTGATGAAAACTATGCCCTAAGCATATGGGTTAATGTGGGGAAAATCACATCCACATATAGCACCTTTGAATTTATATCCTAACGTTAAAATATTGGCTGTGTGAACCTGTATAGAACCTGTATAGAAGACTTGGGTGCAAAGAGGTGATCCATTTCTAGCAGAATGTCTGCGTGACTTTAAAGAATAACAGCTTGACCTTTAGTGACATGCACCGTTTTATATTCACTTCAGTTAAAAATAAAAATTCGTACATTTATACGTAAAAGGACATCATGCTAATGGTCCTCAGGGAAACCATGAGATTACTAAAACCTTTTTTCTTTCTTTTTTCTGTTTCAGGGTAACCGCTAAAAGAGATCTTACTAGGGATCGAGACCTTACATGTTAAAATTTCTAACACTGTCTTTGCCATAAATTGGCATCCCTTATGTGGTAAGTTGGGGTTACAAGAAACTTGAACACGTACACTAAATGTACTGCTGGGCTCAAGTTTTTTCCTACATTTCTGCCTCTAGTTTGCTCACTTCCCACCCATCTTCGACTGAATTGGCAGAGACCATCTTAAATAAATATCTGACCCTGTCTCTTTACTACTTCAATACATTAGCTGGAGTCATGCACCTCTCAGGATGAATGTATAATCCTCAGCAAGTTACACAAAATCTGCCATGACCCAGCTTTTCTCTGACTGTCCAGACCAACATCTTCTCATAACTACTTTTAATGTGCCAGACACTATGCTAAGCTCTTTATGTTGTTCTCTTCTCAACTACTACTTATCCTTGAAGGTAACTTAGATGTTACCCGAACTTCTCTCCTGTAACCTCACATATTCTGGATCAGGTTTTCTTCCTCTAAGCTTTGATAGGACCTTGTACTTTTATCTATGATGGCATTTCCACATTGGCCAGAAATCATCTGTGTTCCAGTGTGGGAAACCTGCCTTTTTCCAAGAGAGTTAATGTGACATAAAGTAGCAATATTGACACTGGAACTAGTCCAACTAGGTTCAAATCATGACTCTACCTTTTGCCATCTAAGAGGCCTTGTGCATGTTGCTCAACTTTTCTGTGCCTCAGTGTCCTTATCTGTAAAATAAGAATAATCAAAGTACCTACTGAAGTACTGCAAGTACTGCTTAGTTGTGTTAATTTATGTTAAATAATTACAAAGACATCCGGGCACATAGAAGTTTCTCAGTGTGAGTTGGGCTAACCAATTTGACTGCCTATGACAGGGAAGCCTGATTAACCAGTATAAATTAATTCATTTAGATCTTATTTTCTTCATTGATAAAAAAAAGTGAGGGTAATGGATTCTAAAAGAGTTGTGAATACTTCTGCTTAAGGAATAAATGGACTTCACAGAACATCATCTAGACCTGTCACAGCACTTACTACTTTCCACCTCATAGTTTTCTAGTGTTCCTGTTTTGCATCCTCCTAGAGCAAGTTCAGCTCACATCTTCATTTGCATCTTACCTTTCTTAATAACTAATAGATGCCTGCTGTATAGCAAAAACTGAAGTATTTGCTAAATGAAAACACACAAACAAATCTGCAAGGAATCAAAAGCAGCAGCAAGTCTGATACTATACAAAGGTTACCTGGATTTGTTCTCCTTCAGATTGGGTTCTGTGACCATGAACCACTGTTAATATCTTCAGAAATAAGAAAGCTTGTAATGGTAAAATATAACTTCATAAACTTCTATTACAATTCTAGATACTATAAAAATCAAAATATATTCCCACTCTCTAAAATCTTAATTTAACAGAACAGTTAAGCACTCAGCGAGTATTTATAGACTTCATTGCCTTATGGTAGAGATTTGGTGGTAAATGTTCAGAATTAGACATTTGCTCTCAAGGAATTTACAAGTGTTTAATGTCATTCTTCTCCCTTAACCACACTTTAAATATATTTTTATGATCCATCAAAAGAGCCCTGTTCTAATATCAA
Source organism: Pongo abelii (assembly GCF_028885655.2). NCBI lineage: Eukaryota > Metazoa > Chordata > Mammalia > Primates > Hominidae > Pongo > Pongo abelii. The sequence continues at coordinate 82,783,555 of NC_071994.2, forward strand.
ATGATACATTCCGCTTGTCTGTATACAATATATTCTGTGCAATTCATCTCACAGAGAAGAGCTTACTTTTTTATTACATTTTTGCAGTTCACTAAATATCAGAAACCTTATATTTAATTAGATATTTTAAAAGCATGTACTGACAAGCTTGTACATAAAATTTAAAAAATTAAACCAACTAAAATGTCTAGTTATATCTAATATTTTCTTACTTCATTTAGCAAATCAGAGAACTCATTGCTTGAAATAAAAGTTTATTCCCCTTTTAATTATAATGACCGTTGATTTATGTAAATTAGTGTTTAACCCTGTGACGCTCTTCTAGAGATCACTTGGACTCAGCCAGAACCCAGTGAAGTCCCTATTTCTAAGTGCAAGCTCTCTCTCTCCCTCTCGACTATGCTTTTCAGATACTTGCTTTCCTTACTCTTCCACAAATGACTTTGAAAAATAAAAGCCAAAATGGCAATAGAATTTTATACCCAAGCCTCTAGACTCCTCAATGCCTTTACCAATACTCTTTCATCTCCTGCAAACGACTTCCTGGTTTGCTCCCTGGAAAATAAATTCTACTCACTTTTAAGATACAGTTCTAAAGGTCCATTCTGGAGAATGTCTCTAATGTCACTACACCAAGGTCAAGTTACTTACTCCTCTGGACTTTGTATAACCCAACATAATTATGACATTCCAAGTATTGGCCCAAGCTTCTCATGGATTATCGTATTTTATCTGCACAGCAGTCCTGGGAATAATACTTACTGTTTATAGTTCTTATTTTATGGTGAAATAAAAGGTAGCTAAGAAAGGTTAATTAATATGCTTGAATTTACTATGTGGAGGAGCTATGATTCAAATCTTGGTCTTCAGGACTGCAAACCCTGAGTTCATAGCCACCAAGTTACATAACATGTTGGTAAAGCAAACTAACTCATTTTTCTAGAATTATTTATCCTATGGTCATTCTGTATATAGGTAGTGAGTTCCTTGCGGAAATTAACTTATCATTGTATTCTTAGTGCCTGGAACCTAATAGGAGTTTAATAAGTATTTGTTGGATGGGTTGATGAATAGAGTGAGATGACTGAATGTATGACCAAAATAAACAAAAAACTTAATACCTGTAGATTGCCTTGTGATATAACATGGAGATAAGATTGAATGCTTAGATTGGCTTCACTAACTTCTGCCCTGCCTTGTTCAACCTTTTCTACCACTCAGGAATACGAATATATTTTGATTGCTTTTCACCCACTGTTACTAATATACCAATTTCCATCACTGGGAGTGCTTATATAATGCATCACTGACATCTGAGTAGTACTTTAATTTCTCATATATTATTCCAGATAATGCATGTGACATTGTGAGGTTTGTAGTTCCTAAAAAGTAGATTTACTTCCCACAGAGTAGGAACCCAATAACTGTTAAATGCATTAATTAATCAATAAAAAATGAACACCTGAAGGACTTGGTCAATCAATTAATCAACTAATCAATGCTCAAGTATAGAAACTGTAGGCATTAACTTACTAGCTCATGTTTATTTCAGACTATGACTAACAGCATTCATACTCACTGCCCAAATATGCCTCTGTGACAGATACAATGGTAAGCTTCTATTCACACCAAATTGTAAAATCCTTATAATAGTCCTAGAAGGTATGTGTTTTTAATGCCATCTCAGACATATGCAAATAAAGAATCAGAGAGCTTAAGTTCGATGGATGAAGAAACTAATCATCTACGAAACAGCATAGCTCAGATTCAAACCATACCATTCTTATTCTTCATTGTCTGCTCTTTCCTTTGTATATGGATTGTAGAATGCCTGTGCTGTATGTAAACCAGTAATTCCTACTTTCCTAATGACACTGAGGTTTATTGATCAGATATATGGCTGGAGTTACCATCCCGCATCTTGAGAAAAACATTTAAAAGTATGGAAGAAGCTGAATCCTCAATTACATATAACTTGCTTCATTAAACTGGCTTCAGTTGCTTTCTGAAGATCTGTGGTAAAATAGAGCCAAATGCTTCCCCTAAATAACTCAGCGCAATCTATCATCTGCTCCTTGCCTCCCACCTCCTTCTCCATACATAGAAAGATAATTATGTATTTATGTAGGACCTATTATAGCTCAACATATTTTTCAGTGGGTGATTCATTTTGGGGAGGCTTTCTTGTGTTTACCAACTTGGCATATTCTCCAAAGGTAAAACTGCAGCTGGCATATGTACATTTTCTCAGGACAAATTCTGTACACCTGTTTTATCCCAAACTGAGAACTTACTGGTTTTAGATCCATGCTAGACTTATAGAAAGATTGAAAGAAAAACAAGGAACTTAATGGATTCTGCCTTTAAGGTAATAGGTTGTATCCTTAAAGAAAATGTAATGGTTCTAAATTATTTCTTTTCTTGTGTAAAATATCTAACTCACTAATCATAAGAAAATCTTTTAGATCGTTTACAATATTAGACTATATACAAAATAAGATTTTTGCAATGAATCAGTTCCTAAGGTGAGAAAGCAGAAATCACTTCAAGAGGGAAAATACAGGGGCTAAATGTTTATGATAAGTTAATTTCTGTAAATGAACATTTACATTAGAATGAATTTTTCTGGTGGCAAAGTTAAAAAAGAAAGACACTTGGTGGCTCATAGCCTTCACTGGTAAAAGAAAATAAGATGATCATCAGAAGAGGCAATTTCTTCCTGTGTCCCGCACCAGGAGAATTTCACCTTGGGCAGAGCCAAAAATGAAATGGAGGAGCATGGCCTCTGGATTACACAGTCCTGGATGGGGCCTTTTCCACGCATAAACTTGGATTGATTATTTACCATTCTGAGGCTCACCTCCATAAAATTAGTTTGTGTTTAACAACTAATTCAAAAGAGCACATGTAATGCAATTGGAAGAAAAAATAATAACGCCAACATAATTCCAGATTTACCTACCTTTAGAAATAAAACGTGACCAATACCATTGGAGACCCTGGATGTCTCCTGCAGGTCCCAGCCCCTGTGCTCCTCCTACGCTCAGAAATAATCAAGCTTCTGAATTTTTAGAGTAGCCATTCCCTTACTGTAGCGTTTTCCCCTGAACTGTGTATCCTAAGCAAGATATGGTTTAAGCGTTTGTGTTTATGAAATTTACATACATATAATCACACAAAACACATTTTTCTACAAATTTCTTTTTACACCCAATTTTGAGTTTGAGATTTATCCCGTTAGATGCATTTAACTGTAGTTCAGTAATTTTCACTATTGTGTAGCATTCTGTATATAACTGTAATAAGACAATTTACTTCACCATTCGACTGCAATAATCATTTCGGTTTTTTTCTCCAGTTTTGTTTCGTTTTGCTATTTTAAAAAAATGCTTCTATGAACACTCTTGTCTATTTCTCCTGGTGCACATGTGTGAAAGCATCTACAGTGTACATTCTTAGGAGGGTTATTGCTGGGTCAAAAGTATATAAATCCCGTCCCCGACAATCAGGCCTGATGGACAGCACAACAGGTACTCATACTGGATTAATTGCAATGAAGCACTGATGAAAAAAATTACCCCTGCAAGCATCCACAATTTTTTACTTTTCTAGATAATATCAAACTGTTTTCCAGAATGTTAATGCCAATTTACATTTTTATCAGCAGTCCTTATTGCTCCACATTCTAGACAATAGTTGGATATCTTAATTTCTTTAAATCTGATGGATAAAATGTTCATTGTCATTGTAATATGAATTTACCTTATTTCTAATGAAGTTGAGCATATTTTATATGCTTATTGACTACTCATTTCTTAACTCCATCTCTAAAGCTCAAACAGTAACATATTTCATACATGCTTATTAAAAAAATGAAAATATATATGAACCTAAAGTACCCAGCACAAGTCTTGGTACAGAGCTGGTGTTTAATACTTATCAAAACCTACCATTAGTCCCCATTCTCCTTAAAATTGAAAACTATTTGATAAAATGAGGAATAACATCTACCTCTAATGCTTCTTACAATAAAAGCACCAAAACATTATCCAAATAAATGCTTTTAGAGTGCGCGTATGGCACAAACACAAATTCACACACCAAAACCCATTTATCCAATATTTAAAGTCATTTTTGTAAGAAGCTAAAGTTAAATTGTCCTATTATATTCATGTTTTGCAATCTGATTTTACACAGAGAAAGAACTTAAAAGTAAACAAGAATTTGGCAAATGAGGAAAGTATTCCAAAAAGAAATGTCACAAACTCTAGGGGTTTTGTTTATTTTTTTAACATTTTTGGTGGGGGGAGAGGCTCTGAGTCCCAAATCACAGTGGAGATACACTTTAAATGAGAGTAAGGGTAGTGAAGTCCAATTTTGTATAAATTTTAAAGTAACGAATATTCATGATAGCAGTAAACCAACAAGTGTTAGTTAAAAAAAAAATACTAATGCTGTACAACTTTCTAGATTCTGTGGATCTAGCAACTACTTTTTTTTTTTTTTGATACAGAGTCTCGCTCTATCCCTCAGCTCGCGACCTCAGCTCACTTTAACCTCCACCTCCTGGGTTCAAGTGATTCTCCTGCCTCAGCCTCCCGAGTAGCTGGGACTACAGGCGTGTACCACCATGCCCAGCTAATTTTTGTATTTTTAGTCGAGACAGGGTTTAACCATGTTGGCCAGGATGGCCTCTATCTCCTGACCTCGCGATCCACCTGCCTTGGCCTCTCAAAGTGCTGGGATTACAGGCATGAGCCACTGCACCCAGCCTAGCGACTACTTTTTGTAATGGTTAATACACATAACAGTCTTCCAGGAAATCATCAGGAACTCTTTTTATCAGTTCTCCAAATTTTGGAGAAATTCCAAGAGCAATGTAGCTACTTTTAGGGATATAAAACTAAATCTTAAAAGTGCAGATGGGGCTGCTCTGTCTATAGAGTAGCCATTCTTTTTTTCCTTTACTTTCTTAATAAACTTACTTTCACGTCGGAAAAAAAAAAAGTGCAGATGGGCCGGCGTGGTGGCCCATGCCTGTAATCCTAGCACTTTGGGAGGCTGAGGTGGGCAGATCCACCGATGTCAGAGCTGGACACCAGCCTGGCCAACATGGCAAAACACTGTCTCTACTAAAAATACAAAAATTAGCTGGGCATGGTGGTGGGGACCTGTAATCCCAGCTACTTGGGATGCTGAGTCAGGAGAATCGCTTGAACCCAGGGGCAGATGTTGCAGTGAGCTGAGATTGCACCACACCACTCCAGCCTGGGCAAAAGAGCAAAACTCTGTCTTAAAAAAAAAAAAAGAAAAAACGCAGATGATATTACCTTCTTTGAATGATTATTTTTAAATTTAGGGAGCAAATACATAAATTGGCTAAAGAGTAGTAGACAATAATAATAATGTATCCAATAATGCTTTATTTATTCAAGAAATATATATAAAGGGCCTGATATGTGTTGCATACTATGCTAGGCACTGTAATATATGTATTCTAAAAGAAAAAAATAATAAAACAAACTAAAGCAGAACCAACCCATACTACTGATATATATGTGTATATATCAGCTTCCACATAAATCTTTTCAACAGATGCTGATTTGAATTTTGGCATAATGCTCTAGTTATCATAAAATATACATTAACAGAATAAAACTTTCTTTTACCTTTTCTTTCACTAATTATATATTTCAGACTGGCCAGTCATTTTTGTGGAGGCTGTCCTGTGCATTATTGCATGTTTGGCTGCATTCTTGGCTTCCGTTGCTAAATTACTCAATGCAAATGGCACCTCTACCCCACCCTGTGTTGTGATCACAAGAATATTACCAGACATTGCCAAATGTGCCCTGGGGGGCAAAATCACACCCAGTTGAGAGTCACTTGAAAGAGCAGTAGATGGAGAAAGAAGACCTAGTATTGAAACTAGCTTTGACCACTGACTACTGCATTTATTTAACTAGGGATAGAATTTAGAAACCAGAGCATGTAGCAGTAGAGCCATGCTACTGGGATTTTCAGAAATTTTAGAAGTTCCATTATGCCCATGAAACAAGGTCTAAACTTTTAAGCACCAGGGTAGAAGTAACTTAGAATGAGTAACAAACCCGAATTCCCAGCTTTAACATCTATGTAACTTATGGTCCAGTAACATAAATACCAGATATTGCTATCTGTGAGTCTTTGTTGTTAGCACTCCCAAGATGGGGGCCAGCCACTCCCAAGATGGGGGCAAGCCTTTTGTTCTCTGACCTGGGGTTCTTGGCCTCACAGATTTCAAGGAATGGAACCTTGGGTCATGCAGTGAGTGTTATAGATCTATTAGAAGCTGTGGGTCATGGAAAGGAACTGTGGAACCCAGCGACTAGTGTTCAGCTCAATTAGGAATAACCCGGGCACTTAGCCGTGCAGGAACAATGGCGAGCCTTTAGCCCGATGGGGGGAGCAGCAGTGGGCGCCTCGCTGGATCAGAAGTGGACACCCTGCCAGATCCGGAGGGGTGGAAATCAATGGCAGGTCTGCGACGACAGCGTTCAGCAGTGGTGGTGGACGGCGAGGGAAAGCTCAGCTCCAGCCAGAACAAACACGGACCAGAAGAGTGCGCAGTTGCAAGATTTAATAGAGTGAAAACAGAGCTCTCATGCAACGGAAAGGGACCCAAAGGGGCTTGCCATTGTGGGCTCGAAATGCCTGGGTTTATATCCCAATCATTGTCCCTCCCACTGTGCTCTCAGGCGATAGATGATTTGACTATTTCTTTACCTCCTGCTTTTAGCCTAATTGGTATTTTAGTGAGCACTCTTTACTACCTGATAGGTCGGGTGTGAGCTGACTTACAAGCCCTGTGTTTAAAGGTGGGTGCGGTCTCCTTCCCCAGCTAGGCTTAGGAATTCTTAATTGGCCTAGGAAATCCAGCTAGTCCTGTCTCTCAATATCTTATGTTGATGTACTCTCTGTGTCATTTTCTAAAACAGAGTTTTCTTGTCTGTAAAAGAAGGGGTGTGTCAGGCCTCTGAGCCCAAGCCTGGACATATACATCCAGATGGCCTGAGGCAACTGAAGAACCATAAAAGAGGTGAAAATGGCCTGTTCCTGTCTTAACTGATGACATTACCTTGTGAAATTCCTTCTCCTGGACAATGAGTCTCAGAAGCTCCCCAGCTGAGCACCTTGTGACCCCCGCCCCTGCCCGCAAGAGAACAACCCCCTTCGACTGTAATTTTCCACTACCCACCCAAATCCTATAAAACCGCCCCACCCCTATCTCCCTTTGCTGACTGCTTTTTTGACCCAGGTGATTAAAAAGCTTTATTGCTCACACAAAGCCTGTTTGGTGGTCTCTTCACATGGATGTGCGTGACAGGGCGATTTCTCATTTCCCAAGTTTGGGTTGAAAACCCAGCTAAGGATTTCTATGAGTCCATATATTTACTTCTTTGTCATCCTTCACCATACATTGTTATAATTAATTATTTGTTTGTGTTTCCTTCTAGAGTGTAAGCAGAGACAATGTCTTATTAACCACTGTATCACAAGTTCCTAGCCCAGTTTTTGACACGTGATAAACATTAATCAAGTGAATGATTTTATGAATCTCTGTTTTCAAGTTTGTTGATTCAGCTTCCTCTCTTTCTCTCTCTGTCTTTCTTGCTTTGACATTTGCTTTCATTTTACTACCAATATTACCAGAATCCATAATGACAGACAGGTTATATAAACAGCCACAATTTGTTATGATCTTAAGGGCTTCTGCACTTAACCTAGTTATTTCTACAGATGCTCACCAGTAAATGGAATTCACAGAACAGGAGACAGAGACTTACATCTGAATATTAGGAAGCTTATTTTAAATAAAAATATCTCTGAGAAAGGAAACTCAGTTTGCTCATTTAAAAACTATACTCAGTTGTACCCACTACACAGAATTGCTTTGCCAATAAAATGAGTCCTTTCCAAACTAAAATCTCTATGAAAATGGGAGAGTTTTATTTTGTTTTGGCTTATAATTAAGTGGAAGTGACTGATATCATGTATTTTCTCAATAATCAAACTGGCCTAGGAAATCATGGAATCTTCTTCAGGCCACTTACTGAGAACAAAACACTCCCTGAAGAACGTTCTTGATAGATGATCATTTAAGTACTATTATCAGCAATTCTTATGTCAGGTACAAGAAAAATCCCAGCCCATGAGTAGAGCAGCAGGAAGAAACTACGGATTTCCCAAAACCAACTCTGACCTTCTCGGTATTATTCTTATCTTGGTTGTAATATAAAAATGTGGAATGATTAAGGCTTCTCAATGAAGCTTCTAAATGAGATGATCTTAACACAGACACAGAAAACTAGGAGACAGCTTGAGACTAGAAATCAGAGGAATTAGTTTGGAAACCTAGCACTATCACCTACTAGCTCTGTGATTCTGAACACATGGTACAACTCTCTGAATCTCACTTTCCTCAAATGTAAAATGGGCATAATAAAAAATACCTTAAAGAGATGGGATGAAGCTAATATAAATGAAAATTCAAAGTGACTAGAATGTTAAGAGAAATGCCATCACAGAAAATAAATGGATCAAGTAATGTCTTAGTTTATTTGGGCAACTATAACAAAATATCTTAGACTGGGTGGCTTATAAACAACAGAAGTTTATTTCTCACAATTCTGGAGGCTGGGAAGTCCAAGATCAGAGTGCTAGTGTGGTCTGATTTTGGTGAGGACCCTTTTTGCAGACCACTGACTTCTTGCTGGGTCCTCACATAGTAAAGGGGCACAGGAACTCCTCTGGGCCTTTTTTGTAAAGCTACCCAACCCATTCATGAGAGTTCTGCCCTCATGATCTAATCACATCCCTAAATGCCCAACCTCCTAATATCATCATTTTGGGGGATAGGATTTTAACATATAAATTTGGGCAGCAGGGGATACAAATATTCAGACTATAGCAAAGGGTAAATAATTGAAAATATTTTAACCTAAGGTGGCTTATTTGACCTGTTGGCTTGTTTTGAGAATCTTTTTCTTCGGGATGAAAAGAACACTGCAAGATTGGCTCAATTTCTATACTTCTGTTTAAGATAGAGGAGAATAGCAGAAGAAAGGAGGGGAGAGAAGAGAGAAATTACAGGTTGGTGGTAAGTCTCATGGCTTAGCAAACAGTCTGGGGATGGAAGAGCTTCTTTTTGTGAGGAAAGAAAAAAACGTTTCCTAAAAATAGTTTTACCTATCTTGAGATAATTACAACCCTCGAGAATTAGAAGTATTAAGAGGTACACAGAGCCATACACAACCTCCAGAGTATGAGTCAGCTCTAACTCACCCCATCTCTCTCCTAGTTTGTGTAGTTAATTACAAACTTTCTCATCCTGGCAAAATCATTAAGAGTCAGACACAGAGGACAGAGCATGGGAAATTAATTCCATTAATTTCATTTAGAAAAGTAGGATATTTGTGGCAGAGGGTCTCTGTCTTTCAAATTGCTAAAGCAAACAGATTGGTGGTTTTTAGTTACTAAATCAAATGTATGAATCATCTAAGAGATAGTGTGCTCCAAGGAAATAGGGATTTATAGTCTCAGCTCCGACACTAAAAAAAGTGACTAGGGATACCCTTTTAGCCCTCTAGAGTGGGTTGAATACTGTACCCACAAATGTATGTCTACTCGGAACATAAAAATGTGAAATTTTGGGGAAATAAGGTCTTTGTTGATATAATTAATTAGTTAAGGATCTTAACGTTAAGTCACTCTTGATTTAGAGTTGTCCCTAAATTCAATGACTGGTGTTTTTATTAGAAAAGGATAGGACACAGAGAGACATGAAGAGGAGAAGGTCCTGTGAAGACAGAGGTAGACACTGAAGTAATGTACCTAGAAGTCAGGCAACACCCGGTATTGCTGGCAATCACCAGAAGCTAGGCGAGAGGCATGGGGCATTTCTCTCTCAGAGTCTTCATAAGGAACAACTCCTGCCAATAACTTGATTTCAGGCTTCTGGCCTCCTGAATGGTGAACAAATGCATTTCTGTTGCTTTAGGCAACCAAGTTTGTGCTCTCTTGGTACGGCAGCCATGGAGGAAACTAATATACTTTCCCTGTCCTTTACCTGTCTAATTTGTGATACACTGAAATCGAGTTATACATTTATCAACTATTGGTTCAGTAACTACACTGTATTTGGGTTGGGATAACAATAATAGAAAGACATAGACCTGCCATCAAAGAGTTTACATAGAAGTTGGGAACTGGGACATTAATTAGAAAATAAAAAACAGCCCTAAAGGGGCTATCATAGTAATCAGTAGAAGGTGTTAGGGGAAAATGGGGTAACACGGAGGTGGGTAGAGATGGAGTCCTGGGAAAGGCAAGGAAAGCCTTCAAAGAGAGAGACCGCTGGGATAAGTGCTGGGACAGAGGAGGGGATGTCAGCCTGGTGGACTCTTATGGAGTGAGGACTTTATGCAGTTTGCTATTTCACAAGAATTAAGTGGTAGGAATGGGAAAGCGGGGAGACAAGAATAGAAGACAAGGTCAAATCATGAGTGAGGTACTGAAAAGCCTACAATTTTACTGCAAGAATGTTGTTATTGATTGAATGTTTGTGTTCTCCCAAAATTCGTATGTTGAAATCCTGGTCCCCAAGGTTATGCTGTTTGGAGATAAGGCCTTTGAGAAGTCATTAGATCATGAGAGTGGAGTCCTCATAAATGGGAATAGTGCCTTTTTAAGAAGACACAAGGAAGCTTCCATTCTCTCTCTTTTTTTCTGCTTTCCATCATGTGAGAATACAACAAGAAGATGGCCAGCTACAGGTAGGAAGGGAGCCCTCGTTAGACACCAGGTATGCTGGCTCCATTATCTTGGACTTCTCAGCCTCCAGAATTTTGAGAAATAAATAAATACATATAAATAATAAACGTTTGTTGTTCACGCCACCCAGACTATGGTATTTTTGTTTTGGCAACCCAAGCAGACTAAGACAGGAATGAACTTTAGTTTACTCATCTGTAAAACGTGTGGAGTGGACAAAGTCATAATTTTACCCCCAATTTCAAGATTCTGAAGATCTAGGAAGGTTAAACTTCTTGAAAGTTGTTGTAATTTTGGCTCTGAAACCAGGATAACTAAGTGTCAGATCTGTTCAATCAGAAATAGCTATCACATGAGTAATACAAAAAAAGTATATGTAGTTAAGTGGCTGATTAACTAAAATGCATTTCCGTGAAGTTCTGTACCAAAATGTTAGTTTAAGGAAACCAACACCTCCATTCTATCCCTGCACCTGAGTTTGTGTCTTAGTGAAAGACACACAGATCTTTGGCAATGCGCCATCCAACTAAGAAGTGGTTTTGATTTTTGTTTAGGGACAGAGAGTAGGTTTCAGTCCCATTCTCACATAACAGTATTAGAATACTGAACATGTAATCAACAGGCAGTGAACGATTTAAAAGACCATTGAGGTAACCAAGATGAAATCCAGCCCCCTCCTAAACACACACACACACACACACACAAACACACACACACACACACACACATTTTGTGGGACAAACTTTTGGAGCTTAAAATCCTGCATTCTGATCCAGGTTCTGCAATTTACTGACACGTTTCCTTGGAGAAAATACTTCTCTGAACATCAGTATCTCAGCTATGAAATGGAAGAGTATATACCACAATGAACAGTGAGTGTGAAAATTTACGAAATTACATCTTTTATCCGTCAACTACAGTGATAGATTACACATTTTTGGTGTTCAATAAATGATACCCTTTAAATTAGCCTAACAGATAAAACATACCAGAATCTCTGGGATAGCTAAAGCTGTATTAAGATAAAAGCTTATAGCACTAAATACCCACATAAAAAGCTTAGAAAGATCTCAAATTAACAACCTAACCTCATACCTAGAGGAAGTAGAAAAACAATAGCAAACCAACTGCAAAGCTAGCAGCAGAAAAAAAGTTACCAAAATCAGAACTTGAACTGAATAAAATGGAGATGCGAAAAATCATAAAAAAGATCGATGAAACCAAAAGTTGGTGTTTTTGAAAGGATAAATAAGATTGATAAAACACTAGCTAGACCAATAAAGAAAACACAAGAGAAGATCCAAATAAACACAATCAGAAATGACAAAGGAACAGTACCACTGACTCCACAGAAATACAAAAAACCCTCAGAGACTATTACAAACACCTCTATGCACCAAACTAGAAAACCTAGAAGAAATTAATAAATTCCTGGAAACAAACAAACTCCTAAGATTGAGGTAGGAAGAAATTGAAACCCTGAACACAGCAATAATGAGTTCCAAAATGGAATCAGTAATAAAAAACCTATCATTAGAAAAAGCTCCAGACCAGATAGATTCACAAATTTTACCAGATGTATAAAGAAGAGCTGGTACCAATCCTACTGAAACTATTCCAAAAAACTGAGGTAGAGAGATTCTTCCCTAACCTATCACATGAGTCTAGCATCATTCTGATACCAATCCTGGCAGACACACAATAAATAAAAGTTCAGGCCAATATTCATGATGAACATAGATGCAAAAATTCTCAACAAAGTACTAGCAAGCAGAATCCAGCAGCACATCAAAAAGTTAATTCACCGTGATGAAACTGGCTTTATTCCTGGGATGCAAGATTGGTTCAACATAGAAAAATCAATAAATGTGATTCATCACATAAACAGAACTAAAAAATAAAAACCACATGACCATCTCAATACATGCAGAAAATACTTTAGATAAAATTCAACATTTCTTCATGTTTAAAACTCTCAACAAACTAGGCATTTAAGGAAAATATATCAGAATAATAAGAGCCATCTATGACAAACTCATAGTCAACATCACACTGAATGGGAAAAAGCTGAAAGCATTCCTTTTGAGAATGAGAATAAGACAAGGATGCCCACTCTCACTATGCTTATTCAACATAATACTCTAGCCAGAGCAATCAGGCAAGAAAAAGAAACAAGTAGGAAAGGGGGAAGTCAAACTATCTCTCTTTGAATATAATATGATTTTATACCTAGAAAACTTGATAGTCTCTGCCCAAAAGCTTCTAGATCTAATCAACAACTTCAGCAAAGTCTCAGGATTCAAAACCAATGTACAAAAATCAGTAGCATTTCTATACACCAACATCATCCAAGCTAAGAGCCAAATCAAGAATGCAATCCCATTCACAATAGGCACACCAAAAAATACCTAGGAATATAGCTAAGCAGGAAGGTATATGATCTCTACAATGAAAATTAAAAAACACTGCTGAAAAAATATCAGATGACACAAACAAATGAAAAAAAAATTCCATGCTGATGGATTGGAAGAATCAATATTGTTAAAATGGCCATACTGTGTAATGCACTTACAGATTCTATAAATTCCTATCAAACTACCAATGATATTTTTTTACAAAACTAGAACAAAAACTGTTCTTAAATTCATATGGAACTAAAAAAGGAGCACAAATAGTCAAAGCAATCATAAGGAAAAAAGAACGAAGCTGGAAGCATCATACTACTTGACTTCAAACTATACTACAGTAACCAAAACAGCCTGGTACTGGTACAAAAATAGACACAAAGACCAACGGGACAGGTTACAGAACCCAGAAATAAAGCTGCACACCTACAGCCATTTGATCTTTGACAAAGTTGACAAAAAAAAGCAATGGGGAAAGGACTTCCTATTCAATAAATGGCTGTTCTGTGATAACTGAATAGCCATATACAGAAGATTGAACCTGTACCCTGTCTTTTCACCCCATAGAAAATCAACTTGAAATGGATTAAAGAGTTAAATGGAAACCTAAAACAATGAAAACACTAAAAGAAATCCTAGGAAATTCCATTCCTGACATAGGCCCTGGCAAAGGCTTCATGATGAAGACTCCAAAAGCAATTGCAACAGAAACAAAAATTGACAAGTGTGACCCAATTAAATTAAAGAACTATCAACAGCAAAAGAAACTATCAATATAGTAAACAGAAAACATACAAAATTGGAGAAAATATTTGCAAAGTATGCACTTGACAAAGGTCTAACATCCAAAATCTATAAAGAACTTAAACAAATTAACAAGGAAAAACCAAACAACCCCATTAAAAAATGGGCAAAGGACATGAACAGGCACTTCTCAGAAGAAGACATAAATGCTGTCAACAAGCATATGAAAAAATGCTCAACATCACTAATAACTAGAGAAGTCCAAATCAAAACCACAACGAGATACTATCTGATACCAGTCAGAATGGCTATCATTAAAAAGTCAAAAAATAACAGATACTGGCAAGGTTGTGGAGAAAAGGGAATGCTTATATACTGCTGGTGGGAATGTAAATTAGTTCAGCCGCTGTGAGAAGCAGCTTGGAGATTTCTCAAGGAACTTAAAACAGAACTACCATTTGACCCAGCAATGCCATTATTGGGTATGTACCCAAAAAGAATATAAATTGTTCTACCATAAAGATGCACATATGCATATGTTCATCACAGCACTATACACAATAGTAAAGACATGGAACCAACCTAGATGTTGACGATGAACTGAATAAACAAAATGTGGTACGTATACACCATGAAATAATATGCGGCCATAAAAAAGAATAAAGTCACATCCTTTGCAGCAACATTAATGGAGGTGGAGGCCATTATCCTAAACGATCTAACTCAAGAACAAAAAAACAAATGCCACATGTTCTCACTTATATGTGGGAACTAAACATTGAGTATACAGGGATACAAAGAAGGGAACAATAGACATCAAGGCCTACTTGATAGTGGAGGTTAGAGGGAGGGAGAGGATCAAAAAATCACCTATTGGGTACTATGCTTATTACCTGGATGACAAAATAATTTGTACACCAAACCCCCATGACACACAATTTTTCCATGCAATAAACCTGCACGTGTACCCACTGAGCTTAAAAGTTGGAAAGGAAAAAATAGCCTTATCAATGAAGTCCAGAACTTCAAAAATCCCTAAATCTTAGATACTTTTTTAAAAAGGAGGTATATTAAAGAAAACATTTAAAGATCCTGAATATAATCCTGAACCACTACAGGTACTGAAATGGCTCAATTAATGCTACCTCTTGTAGAAACTTGTAAAAATTACTTATAATTCGTTTCTACCAAGGAGCATATGAGGGTTGTGTTGGAATTTTCCCAGGAATTTGGGGCTGTGTCAAACATCCAACCTACTAATAATGTTACCCAACTGCAACTGCCTTATTATCTTCTGTCCCCTACCCCTGCAGAGAGAGAGAAAAAAAGTGCTATTTAGGAATTACATTTGTATCTGAAAAGGGATGACCCTTCATATTTTAGAATAACAACAACTTCACATCAGCAGTCAGTGATGTAACAATTAGGGCTTTTTGAATGGCAGGCTAAGGTGTAGAACAGGGGACTTGTCTTTGAATCAGGTAAACTTGATTTCCCATCTGATATGATTTGGCTGTGTCCCCACCCAAATCTCATCTTGAATTATAGCTCCCATAATCCCCATGTGTCATGGGAGGGATCTGGTAGAAGGTAATTGATTCATGGGGGCAGGTTTGGCCCTTGCTGTTCTTGAGATAGTGAGTAAGTCTCATGAGATCTGATAGTTTTATAAAGGGCAGTTCCCCTGCACGTGCTGTCTTGCCTACTGCCATGTAAGATGTGCTTTTGCTCCTCCTTGGCCTTCCACCATGATTGTGAGGATTTCCCAGCCAGGTGAAACTGTGAGCCCACTAAACCTCTTTTTCTTTTTCTTTTTTTTTTTTTTTTTTAGGCAGAGTCTCGCTCTTGTTGCCTAGGCTGGAATGCAATGGCATGATCTCAGCTCACTGCAACCTCTGCCTCCCAGGTTCAAATGATTGTCCTGCCTCAGCCTCCCAAGTAGCTGGAATTACAGGAGCCTACCACCATGCCTGTATAATTTTTTTTTGTGTTTTTAGTAGAGACAGGGTTTCACCATGTTGGCCAGGCTAGTCTTGAACTCCTGACCTCAGGTGATCTGCCCACCTTGGCCTCCCAAAGTGTTGGGATTACAGGCATGAGCCACTGCGCCCAGCTACACCTCTTTTTTTTTGTTGTTTTGATAAATTACCCCATCTCAGGTATATCTTTACAGCAGTATGAAAATGGAGTTATACAGCATCCTAATTCTGCCACAAATCATTGGAAGAGTAAGTTAACTCTTCGGTAATGTGATAATAATAATGACCACTTCATAAAGATAATATTGTCATCACATGAGATAATGCATGTAGCAACACCTAGTTTAATGCCTTAGATACAGTAAGTAACAGAGTAATAAAAGTTTAAATAGTTAAATAAAAGTTTTAAATAGCACATGCATAAATACTACCACCTTTATCCTTTTTGTGAATGTAGACTTGAGTATTTAAATAGTAAAGAAAAAAATGAAGAAAGTTTGAACACTATATTGTTGACCTATTTACACAGACATAATGCCTAGCACAACTGCTTGTACTCAGCTTCACATTCTATTATACAAAATTGGGCAGTTTGTTGTAATTTTATGTTTTTTACAGGGTTGGGTACTCTGTTGATGGTAAACAATAAATACGATAGAGCACATTTATGCTGTTTATAGGTCTAAAATATCTTATTTTAAAAATTGGTCATATGTTTTTATAGTGGCATATGTTTTTATAGTGGCATATGTTAAGTTACCTATAGCCTAAGGTTCAGAACATTTTTTCTTGGTGAAGCAGCACTTTATTTTTACCACCCATCCACTATTTTTTAGGATTTTATAAATTTTACATAATACAAAACACAGGCATCTAATACAAACCCAGAATGTCTGTTGGTATTACACACATATACCCGTGAACATACACACCTATTAACAAGCCCTTGAAAAATTGACATAGTAACATTGGTTATGTGGAGAAAACCTGTATCACTGTATATGGCTTATATGTAATGAATAGAATTATATAATACATGTGGCTTTTTAAAAATTATTCATATGCTGTAAATAAATGATATTATTGCAGTTGCCCAAGGATTTTGCCTCAGTCTCACTCAGCCTGGTCCTTAAAAATCAGGAGAGCACAGATAAAATGTACTATCTTTAGTCATAGACGTACTAATTCTGGACCATAAATATTTTCTTGTTAATTCAGTGTAGATCCAAGGTGACTACAATGTGAGGATGGATGGTACTCTGTCTCATCAATAGTACTATTATTGTTCCTATGGCACCAAGTGTCAATCACTCAGAAAATCTCTATCTCTGCTGCATTTATGTTTCTGAAAACTTCATTTCCCAGAAGGAGGTAAAAAGGTAAATAATTATAAAAATGTTGGCCTTAGAAGGTTATTTTTAAGTAACTATTGTAAATGACATATAATGTTCAGACCCAAATTTAATATATTATAATAAAAAGAATGTAGGATTTGGCACACAGTAGGCTTAGTACTTGCCTTTACCTTTGTAGGAAAAGTTGAGCATGTTCTATAGACTTTGATCTCAGAGTCTTATTCTGTAATATGAACAGAACAGTACTTCCCACATAGATCATCCTGACAGTGACCTTGGATAAGTTCACTGAAAAGTTTCTCATGCAGAACCTTTCCTTCTTTCCGTTGAGCATCCTCAAGTTAACTGTGGCAATTACTATAGGAATGGGAAAGGCAATGGGCCTGGGAAACGGTGACCTGGATACAACTTTGTTTCTTATCAGCTAATATTTGTTTCACCTGGACAAGTCAATTAATCCCCCAAACTATAGTTTATTCATCATAAGAATTAAAAAAAAAAAGAAAGAAACAACAGTATCTAGTTTGACTACCTCACTAGTCTGTTGAAGGTAAATTAAAAACTAGATTTCAAAGTGATTTGTAAACTGTATCAAAAAGCCTTTAAAGAATATAGCTCAGCAGTTAACTGGAAGGTACTTTCAAGTTGTTTTGTTAAATAAAGAATGTTGATATGTAGTGAACTGTGTAAAAAAAGTTTGTTTTTAAACAAATAATGAGAAAAACTATACATATACCCATATATAAAAATATATTTATATATTTATATAATATATTCGTATCTACATATTTACATCTAAATATATCTGTAGATATGCATTGGTGTAATTCCATCAGCATAGATAAATATCAGCATTGCTTACATGGGCCAGGTAAAGTAGGGATGATGGAAGAAGATAAAAGATTAGGATTGGAACAGCAAACAAACCAAAAAACTTACAAAACAATTTCCAGAAAATAAAAACTATCTATATCCAAGATAAGTATATGTGTGTGATATAATATATGTTAATCTGAAGTGTATGAATATTGTTTGCATGTTTATGTTTATAGACATAAACTATACAAGGATAATCACCAAACATGAATGGTAGACATCTCAGAGTGAAATGTGACAGAGGAATATGTTTCCATTTTATTCCTAAACATAGTTAGTATTTTATGTTTTTGTTCAATGAACACATATTACTTAGAAAATTTTAAATATGCATGTTTTTATCGTGAAAACCAAAACAAAATTACCAACAAATCCAAGGAATTATTTATCCACTATACCAGGCATTTTTTTAACCTATGTTCCATTATTTCTCCTGCTTTTTCCACTGCAGATATTACTAGTTGATTATAACCTCCTTTCTTATTAAGACTAAACACAGCCTCATAATTCTTCCTCACACAGTGCAACAGGAGCTACTATTAAGTGATGAGAGATGGTCTTGATAAATGAAATAATGCCTTGCTATTGAGGCATTAATTTACTTCCTTGAAGGGATAACCCTGCATTTTCATTTCTGCAACTGCATTGCCATCAGCAAAATTTTAGCCAACTGTGTGTGGAACAAATTAGTATTTTATTAAGATAATAATTATAATTTAAACAATGGTTATTTTCAATACTGATATTAGACTGTAATTAATACAAAATTAATCGTTCATATATGTCAATCTTCAACAGGAAAAAGTCAATGAAAATAAAATGATATTTAAAAAGAAAGCTTCTAACATAGAAAAATTGGACACATATATCAAAATTGTGTAGTTATGCTACCATTATTGTTGAAGAAACAGTAAGATATTCACTTATTGTTAAAATAGATTGTGATCTCAACAAGATTATTTAAAGAAAGATTTCCAACATGACATTGCTCTCTAAATTCATAGTAATTTTCTGTAAAGAACTGTACCTCAGACTCATTTGCCTTATCTGTAAAATGGAACTAAAGCAATCCCTCTTCTCCTTCAAAAGATTGAATACATGTGAAAATGCTCTGCTAACAACTAAGCAGGATAAAAATGTGAAGAATTGTGATTTTAGATGGTTATTACTGCATGTGATTTATATGAGAAAAATGACATGCTAGTCATGATAAAACCTAGTAGAATTTGGTAAAGGTGATCTTCTTGGGAGAAAGAATGGTTTCTGTACTAATAACTTAGTTTTGTCATTTGATTAAGCATCTTCAAATTGTTTAAAGTTATAATTAATTACAGATGTAGACAGTTGCATCCTGTAACTGTGCAGTAAATGCTTGTGGTGTTGAATTGAGTAGAGGAGGGCCAGGAGTATATATCTTCAGATTCTTGCTTTATTACAATTCAAAATTCAAACACTTTGAAGCCTTCTATTACTATTTGTAAAATGGAAAAAAATCAAGACATATGGAATAAAATGGTTAAGAATACAATCTGTTTTGGTAGTTTGAAGAAGTGACTCATTTGATTATAGCACCCAAATTTCTTTCCATCAGTAAACATTGTCTGATCAGCTATAGTATATAAACCTTGTGTTGGGTAATTTAGGAAACACTGTGGAAGAAACAAAATACTCAAAAGAAGTTAAATTTGAGGTGGTTCATAAGTGTCTCTGTAAAGATAAAATGCATTGTGGGGGCTCAGAATTTAGTTATGTCTAACATATATTGATTCAATAATTACCTTGCATTAGGAACTGTGGTAGTTTAGGATATAGTTCTTCCAATCAGATAGATTTTAGAGAAAAGAAATAATATGCTATTAGGACTGCACGAGATGATATTTCAGAAGGAATCCTAGGGCATATAGCTGTACAGAGAAGACCCTCCCTCTGCCATCTATACCCACCAATTCTATTAGTTCAGCTAGGAAAGACTTTTTGAATGAGGTGATCCTTCAGTTGTGTTTTAAAGGAGAAGAAAATGGCTGAATCAGAGAAACTAAGCCAAAGAATGAAAGGGTGAATCAAAGAAAACGTAAAAGCAAAAGTAAAATTTCATTCAGCTCAAATTTTGAAGTCAGTGCCTTTTAAATATATTAGGTTATGTAAAGGTTGATTATCCGGTGAGATACATATTATTTTGTCCCACTATTATTTTATTTTCATTTTTATGTATGCTCTATAGAGGCCCAGTTTCATTAAATGGTAATGTCAGGATTGGAATCCAATTCCATTCTGACCTCTCTTTCTTTCATTTTCTTAATATTAACACTTCTTTTTATTTCAGCTCCTTCATTCTTCGAGACACGGAAGAAGAAATAAGCATAAAAGCCTTAACTTTTCTTTCTAGTAGTAAGAATGAGATTAGAATTTTTCATACTAATTTTTCTTTTTCTCCTAAGACCAAGATAGAGACTTATGTAAGGGTTAGTCATGCCTAAGGAAAAAGTTAATAAAATGCTGATCACTGACCTTTCCTTATCAAGTTGAGGTCCTAACCAGTCCTCACTTTCTTTCAGAAAATATTACCTAGTAGAAAGAATATTTTCAAACATCATGCCAGAATGTCTTGTAGAAGAGGGGCAAACAAGGAAATATTCTCAGAGAATGTAATAAATGCTATAATAGAGACCACTACAAAGTGCTGAGGAAATGACCAACACTATGAGAATGCTGGGGAGGGTGTCATGGGAAGATCATATTTAAGAGAGGTTTTAAGGGATAAACAGGCGTTTCTTTTTCAATGTGGAGTGGAAACAGGACACATTCTATTTTGAGTGAACCTCTTAAATGAAGATAACACAATGTGTCTGAGTGAAGTTTTGAGGGAAGAATAATCAATCTGCAGTCTACCATTAATGGGCATTCAGATTGATTCCTGTCTTTGCTATTGTGGATAGTGCTGCAATAAACATATGCATGCATGTGTCTTTATGATAGAATGATTTGTATTCCTTTCAGTATATACCCAGCAATGCGATTGTTGGGTCAAATAGTATTTCTGTTTTTAGGTCTTTGAGGAACTGCCACACCTTTTTCCACAATGGTTGAACTAATTTATGTGCCCACCAATAGTGTATAAGTGTTCCTTTTTCTCCACAACTTCACTAGCATCAGTTATTTTTTGACTTTTTAATAACAGCCATTCTGACTGGTTTGAGATGGTATCCTTAGCAAACGGACCAATAGTTAACAAGAGCAGAAAACTAAGTACCCTGTGTTCTCACTTATAAGTGGAGCCAAATGATGAGAACACATGGACCCACAGAGGGAGACAACAGACAATGGGGCCAATCGGAGGGTGGAGGGAGAGGATCAGGAAAAATAACTAATGGATACTAGGCTTAATACCTGGGTGATGAAATAATCTGTACAACAAATCTTCATGATACAAATTTACCTATATAACAAACCTGTACAGGTACCCCTGAACTTAACATTTTAAAAAGACATGAATTTATGGGACTGTCTAAACTGCTAGGTAGCATCTGATTGTGTCCTTCCTTCCAGAAGTTGAGCACAGGAAGATGGCTTCAGGGCTATCTGGAAAGACATGATGATGGCCTCATTTCTCTTCTAGCATGATGGATCAGTATCAGTACAGGATGCACTGGTTGACTGACCATCAATGGAACAAAATCACTTAAAGGACCTTCTTAAAGGATAGCTGCTCTCTCTAACTCTATCTCTTTCTCTGTCTCTAGACACACCACATATATACACACACTCTCTGTCTCTCTCTCACACACACACTCACATACTCCTGATGGTTTCTACGGCTATGTTGCCACATAGTCTGAAAACTGCATGTGACATATATCTTGATTCTGCCACTTAAGAATTTAAAGGTCAAGGGTAAGTTAATCCATCTTTCTGAGAATTCATTTTTCCTCATTTGTTAACTAGAGTGATAATACCTCCCTGCCAAGGTTGCTGTGATAATTTAAATATAAAAATATATTTGATAACCCCTGGCATAATCTAACAGACAGTAAGTGCTCAGCATTTTTTTCTGCCTTTCACTTTCTTGAGGAAAAATTTTTGTAGCTTACAGGTTCTTGGTCACCAATACCAGGAAAATAAATTACTTCTATGTATGACAGAAAGGGGTAAAAATATAGATGATGTGTACAGTATTCTTACTGTGCATAAATACCACTGACACTTATTAGGACCACCCCAGGTGCCAGACACTTTGGTTAATCTTGGAGACACAGGAACAGTGAAGGAAAAGACCCCTTCCTCAAACAACTTGCAACCAATTAAGATCAAGAAATACATGAATCACAGAAAGTTAGGTAACAAAATGGAATTAAACTCAGAATAAGACTTGCTTACAAAATCTATAATGCGTCCAATACCCATTAATATGCCTACAACACCTATTGCTAGATGATATTTAAGTAGTGAATGAATTTAGACTAAATACTTGATACAGTTCTGCATCACTCAGGAATTCAGTTTGTGTGGGAATATTTCCAGACCAAAGAGCATGAATTAATTGCACTAACCCCAAATAAAAATACATTTGAGAAAACGAGAAAGTATTGTCATCTGAGAGACAATTATTTTTTCAACTTAATTTTGTTTCTTATTTTGTCTGTCTTTTCTGAAGATTAAGACTAACTCCTTTTTTTCCCACTTAGCTTTGATGTATGTGTGTAGGGGCTGTAGATGGTATAAAAATAACGTTTTCAATAATATATGCTCTTTCAGATAGACAGAACTCTCTCAGTAAAATATATATGAGAACATTCCTTCCAGCCACCAGCTATGATTCATTTATTACCCAGTTGGCCAGAGTTTTTGGGAAAAGAGAATGGTCATTTCTCTCAACATCCACCCCCACAATTTTCCAACTTTTACCCATTTTCCGTAATAATGCTAATCATACCTTATTAGCTATTTTCTTACCCCCACCCCGAAACCAAAGTGTTTTCCTGCTCCACCTGCTCTTCTGACTCAGCGATTATTTTCTGGTATTATAAAAGCAGACCAAATTTTGCTTAGAAAATTTAAAGTAAAATCTTTAAAAGGGGACTGAATGTTGGTGCTTATTGATAGGTACTATCATTTTTCTCAAGCAACATTCCTTTGATGTGGCAGACATAATTTCAAGGGATTTTAGAAACATTCAGATGTTCAACTGACCTCATATATTGATACAGTACAATCAAGAATTCCACTGTGAGCCTTCCATTTGCCATAAATAATACAGTATGCAGTCAATAGAGGACAGACAACAAAAAAGGGAACTATTAGAAGGGGTCTGCAGTAACTTTTAATGTCACAGTATGTTTCTGATGCTGTCAAAGACTAAACCAAGAAAATGTTCAGATAAGAATTAAAATTTATATAGTAAGTCAGTTTATTTTGATTTAATTAGAATTATAATTAATGATAGAGGTGAAACAAACAGAGGTAGGAACTTGGCAATAATGTCTATACTCCAGCTTTAGAAAGGTACAATTCAACAATCATAATAATCAGAAATATGCTAATGGAAGTTTAAGAAAAAATGCAAATGGCTCTGCTGGGATGGATATTTTGAATGTCAGTACTACTGTGGATTAATACTATTAGGACAAAAGGTGCAGTCCATAGTTGCAAGTACAGTAGGGTCTTGTGTTCTGAATGAGAAATGTTAGGAATTAGAAAGATTTCTTCCCTTTAAGTATGTTATTTTTGATCACATTTCTTTCTAAACCAACTTTCAGGGATACTTATAGAGGCCTCAAAGAAAATATGCTGTGTTTAAATTATATGAGCATAAAGCTGAAGGGACCTTTGTAGTCTAATATTTTACAGATAATGGGAGTGAGAGTTAGAGAAATGAGGGAACTCCACTACAGTCATACCGATAGCTGGTAGCAACACTAGAATATAAATAGACCTCATTCCACTACTCCAAAAATATATTGGCAGCTTGGAGCTCCTATTTCTACATATCCAACCTGCTCCTGTGCTAGAAATCGTATCCTCACCTCTTCCTTCATCACCACCATAAATTGCAGTTGGAGGCATTCACTGAAAAATAAAAGTAAGGAAGATAAATTAAAAGTCAAATATTCCTATTACGTTCTGATGCTCAGTTTTACTTAACTCATTTCCCAGGTGAAACTTTAAGGAAAAATTTATCTTTTTAGTTAACATAAATCACTTGTTTGAAATCTGAATTCATAGCAAAATATGATGTTTATAAAACAAGTTTCATATGTCACTGAAAAAAAGGTCTCCAAGGATCCTTTGCCTGTAGAAATATTTTTCTTGTTCTTGTTTCTTCCCTAGACTTTATAGTACATTTGTTTCCCTGTATTAGTGGGCAGTTGGGTTCAGGCTCTCCCATGAACACTCAAATCCACAGATGTTCCACATCCTTGATATAAAATGGCAGAGTATTTGCATATAACCTATGTACATCTTCCCCTATACTGTAAATCATCTCTAGGTTACCTATAATACTTAACAGGATGTAATCATACATGTTCAGTACAGAGGCAAATTTTCTAAATATTTTTGATCCATGGTTCATTAAACCCAAAGATATAGAATCCATGAATACAGAGGGCCTACTCTATGTAGAAATTGTTTTCAAGATCATCTTATAAGAAAAATTTCAGTAGAACATGAACATATGGAGATAGTATGCTTTATACTTTATAAAATGATTTTTACATTGCACCTAGCCTTTTATTCTGCTTTTTGGAGTGAATCGTTAAGTGATGTATTAGCTCTTTTCCCCCTCTTGCACATGTGGAATGGGAGGTGAGTGTGATAAAGCACCTGAACAAGGGAACAGCTAGAGACACTATGTCATAAATGCCCAACGTATAACAGGTAGACTCCTTAATCAGAGTCCTAAATACTCTGCAAAAGTCACAAAGTAGTTTAGGGCTCTTGCCTTTATAAGTCCAGAAAATATCGTCTACTACCATCATTTTCACTTCTACCTACACCTCTTCAGAATGCCAGTATGTCCTGATGAACATTCATACTCAAGGCTCCTCAAATTTAATGTGTCCAAGTGCACACATTATCTTTTCCCCTATTTTCTTTCTGGTCCTCTTAGTTCCTATATAGTTCAACCTTACCAGAAGTTCTGAAAATCAATAAGCCCTCTATGTATTCTCTTTTCTTTCAATGATCACTACCTTACTGCAGAATTTTCTTGTTCCTTGTTTGGACTAATGTTTAGATATTTTAACTACTCTCCTCTCTATCTGCTCTTATTTATAACAATTATTCTGCCATTGAAGTAAGAGTATTTTGCTAAAATTTAAATCTGTGCATGATCTACCCTAGTTTCTAATCACCCAATGACTTCCTATCATCTGCAATTTAATTTCCAAATAATTCCTAGTCACTGCTCCATGATAAACAAAAGTAAACAAAACAAACTAAATTCCCATTGTTCAGTAAGCTTGGAAATGTGTATTTACCTTCCTTTAAACAATTGGTATGTCAAAATATTTGCAAAACTGAGCCATATGAAAATCTTCTTGACTCAGTTTGGCCCAAGTGTCTTATAATTAATTCTATATACACTTGTTCAGCTACTTCTCTTGTTACCCACTCTTACATTTTTTACAACATAGTACACCTAACCACATATTTGTTGTTTGGTCTCTGTAAGAACATATGCAAAAAAATGTTACCCTTGAGATATCTCACAGTATACCCTTTAAAACAGGTACTATCCTTTCTGTATCTCTATATCCCCATTACTTACAATGCCTGTCAAACAGTAGATTCTCAGTGAATACGTGATGAAAGAATGGGTGGAGGGATGGGTGATGGTAAACTGACAGGCTGCAGTCATGCATTATTCTAGACAACGAGGCAGAAAAGCCCTACAGCAAGCTTGTCCAACCTGTGGCACATGGCCACATATGGCCCAGGACAGCTTTGAATGCAGCCCAACAAAAATTCGTAAACTTTCTTAAAACATTGTGAGATTTTATTTTGCAATTTTTTAAAGCTCATCAGCTATCATTAGTGTTAGTGTATTTTATGTGTGGCCCAAGGCAATTCTTATTCTTCTGGTGTGGTCCAGAGAAGCCAAATGATTGGACACCCCTGCTTGACAGAATAAGGTATGCTTAACAAAACAGTTTGTGTAGAGAGACAATGGCAAGTGTCTATGGCTTTCTGTTCTGTTTCCATTCCTTGCCTGAGGGAATATTTATCCTTCACATCTTAGGCTTCTAGTAACGAAGGGACACACAAGCCATGAGGAGGTCATCAATGAGACCCTTCTTTTGGAGAAAAAGGAAGATTTCAACTCAGCCTTGGTTTCACCTTTTTCTCTGGAGAGCTTGCCTGTTTCTTCTTTGTTTTTTTGTTATGTTTTGTTTTGTTTTTTTACAGAGAAGTGAATTCTCAGTTGAGAAGACTTCATATTTCACAATATCCTAAATGAATATTAACCTCAAGGGACTGTTCTTCTTGTTTTTGCTTTTTAATTTTTCATACAGCTTTTTGGGTTTTTTAAATTTGTTTATAGCTTGTGGGCTCAAAAATGTCAAAGATGACTACTGGTCGGTTAAAATCTGCAGAACAATTAATTGAATTAGGGCTCCGCAGTCTGGGCAAGGGTATTTAAAATTTCTCTTTTTAACCCTCATTTGATAAGTCAGTCTCATGTTAATTAATACATTAGGGCCCATGTATTGAGACTGAGTCTTACACAAATCAATTGCCTTTTCTTATTGTTCTGCTTTATAATATTCACTTTCTAAAATGTCGGGGAATAAAGTATACATTTGATGCCATAGGAAATAAAACTGCTTTACTGCTAATAGATTCATGATAGCATCCCCTAAGGCTTCAATGAGACTGCATGAAGAATATTGAATATCATCTCTAAATAAGGAAACAAAGATTCTGTTAAGCAGGAAATAAGACATTAGGGAAGTTACAAACACATGTTAATTGAAAAAAACATAAACTGCCAAAGACTAAAATACCAGAATAGCTACATTGGTTAAGGGCTATTATACGTATTTGCTAAGCATTGATGTTAAAGGAGGAGGGGAAAGATATTTAGACTGATGCGATAAGTATCACAAGTGAAATGTGATGGGGTTATTAAGCGGAGACTTTTCAGCAGGTGATCAGAAGTGACCTAACCTGCTCATGAAGATTAGAGTATAGATTACTCCTTGAAAACTGCAGTGAGAGATGTCGCTAAGATTTTTGGCTTGTTTTAAGTCATTTACGATTTGGCTCAATATTTTGTTTGCTTTTTTAATGAAAGGAGACTCTAATCTTGGAGGAAATAATCATTTCCCATGTGAATCAGTGATTCATTCGTTTTTTTACCCAAAATTACAAATTTAGAATTGAAAGCAACAATAATGATAATAATAATGACATGTATAATGCAAAACTTATTTAGGTTTACAGAATGTTTACAGTTTGCAAAGCAATTGCATTTGTGTTGTCTTTTTGATGCGCACGAAAACAACACAGAGCAGGTGACATTACCATCATTTCAATCAAGAGGATCCCAGAGGGAGTGATTTTCTGAAGACACACCTCAGTGCAGGAATTTTGTTTTGTTTTGAGACAGTGTCTCGCTCTGTCGCCAGGCTGGAGTGCAGTGGCATGATCTCGGCTCACTGCAACCTCCGCCTCCTGGGTTCAAGCGATTCTCCTGCCTCAGCCCCCGAGTAGCTGGGATTACAGGCACGCACCACCGCGCCCTGCTAATTTTTGTATTTTTAGTAGAGACGGGGTTTCACCATGTTGGCCAGGATGGTCTCAATCTTCTGACCTCATGATCCGCCCGCCTCGGCCTCCCAAAGTGCTGGGATTACAGGCGTGAACCACCACGCCCGGCCGAAATATTTTTTTAATAATAACTACTGCCACCATATTCTACTGCCTGCTATATTACACAAATTGCCTAGGTACCTTATAGATATTTCTATTCCTTATAACAATCTTCTGTGGTAAGGATTACGAATGTGACTTATTGATAATAAAACTAAAAGTCAAAGTGGTTAAGTGACTTTCACAAGGTCACACAATTAGTTTTAGAACAGCCTTGCCACAAGGTGATGTCCTATCTTGTAACTGTGACGTCTCCATTTTTACCCTAAGAAACTGTCA
The DNA here is from genome assembly GCF_028885655.2 of Pongo abelii. NCBI lineage: Eukaryota > Metazoa > Chordata > Mammalia > Primates > Hominidae > Pongo > Pongo abelii. The sequence continues at coordinate 82,811,875 of NC_071994.2, forward strand.
TCCCGGTCCTATTTATATACTTCCAGGATTAGAAAGCTTTCTGTGTACTTAGTATGATTTATTATCAGGTATTCTGTAAAACACGTTCTTCAATGGGAATTAAAATTACAGCTTGTTGTAAGATTGAATTAATATAGTCTCAATGACTCCCTCTTCCACAGACAGCCTTTAATTCTGTAAGGAGTGTTCAAGTATTCCAATATTAAATACAGCAACCGCGGTGGCTCACGCCTGTAATCCCAGCACTTTGGGAGGCAGAGGCGGGCGGATCACGAGGTCAGGAGATTAAGACCATCCTGGCGAATATGGTGAGACCCCCGTCTCTACTAAAAATACAAAAAATTAGCCGGGCGTGGTGGCGGGCGCCTGTAGTCCCAGCTACTCGGGAGGCTGAGGCAGGAGAATGGCGTGAACCCAGGAGGTGGAGCTTGCAGAGAGCCGAGATTGTGCCACTGCACTCCAGCCTGGGCGACAGAGTAAGACTCCATCTCAAAAAAAAAAAAAAAAAAAAAAAAGAAAAGAATTATTTTTGTTTGCACTGTGGATTTGACAGGCCATGATAAATCATGGCCCTCGCCCATTGGCTCTTTAGTTATAGGCATGTAATTTCAATGTCACCCACAATCTGAAAACTCTGGCAAGATCAACATTGCAGGTTGCTCTCACAGTTGGCCTACTTCTGTGAAATTTATCAAAAGCTCATCAGACCCTCAAATTTGTAAGGGATTTTAATAGGTCATTTCATCAGAGATTTTATCTGATACTTAAGAAACCTCTAGGCCGGGCGCGGTGCCTCACGCCTGTAATCCCAACACTTTGGGAGGCCGAGGCGGGCGGATCACAAGGTCAGGAGATCGAGACCATCCTGGTTAACACGGTGAAACCCCGTCTCTACTAAAAATACAAAAAATGAGCTGGGCATGGTGGCGGGCGCCTGTAGTCCCAGCAACTCGGGAGGCTGAGGCAGGAGAATAGCGTGAACCCGGGAGGCGGATCTTGCAGTGAGCCGAAATCGCGCCACTGCACTCCAGCCTGGGCGACAAAGCGAGACTCCGTCTCAAAAAAAAAAAAAAAAAAAAAAAAAAAAAAAAAAAAAAAAGAAACCTCTAAAATGCCTTACAAGTGAATGTAAGTTTGGCAAAAACTGCTATTACTTTTGCACCAACCTAATACCTAGAGTACAGAATGTAATGTACTCACAGGGATGGGAAACTCAATGCAGCCTATCCTCTGTTGACTGAGAAAAGAGGAAATTAGCACATTTAATAATTACCCAAAACATATGGTTTTAATTTTCTTATTTTATAGGTAAGAGAGTCCAAACAAATTGATGCAAGTAGCACATCTCCAGTAGGTTTGTGGAAGTCTTTGAACCTAGATCTAACTTGCTCTTTCTTTTATATTACATTATCTAACAAAAGGAAAACATAAGCAAATCATTTGCTGTTTACTTCTGTAACACAGACTGAATCAGGTGAGGCTTTTGTTTTTTAAGTTCTTGTTGTGTGTGTACATGTTTTAATCTATATACTGGTGAGCTGGCATGAATCATTGGCTGAATAATGTCTGAATGTCTCCAGAGAACACAGAATGTGTGACTGATAAAATCAACATATAATGGATGAGTTTAGAAATATGAAGAGTCTCTTCAAAGAGAATGAATAGTTCCCAAGCCAGAACAAGACTTGACTCACTGATATCAGCTGAGCCAAAGAAGAAAAATATGTTAAGAGAAAATAGGTTGTCAGCAATGGCAGCTGAGAAAAATGCAGAGAGAGGAAAACCAATGTTTGCAATGCGTATCTGGACAGTGTCTAAGGAAAGAAAAATTGAATCTGGGTGATGTGAGCATTGTCTCAGAGGAGCTTAGTGTCCCTCTGCAGTCCAATCCTCTCATATTACATATGCCCCTTTTGAGGAAGAGGCCTGCTACTAGAAGCAGTCATGTTTAAGAACGTTGAATTGACTTGATTTTCTAGGAGACAGAGCCTTAACAGACTTAATTTAAGAATAAGTCTTTATCAGGGTTCTTCTACTCTTCCTTGAAATAATTTATTTGCACAAAGTTAGTAAGACAATCCTGGGTCAGGGGCTGCTAATTCTACATGGATGAGTGCCAAAATCCAGATATTTCTAGGATTTAGGGCAAACTATCTCCTTCACTATGAATGGAATGTTCAGAGTGGGCCATAATTTGAAACTGAAATAATACAATCCAAGTTTTGGCAAGGGCTTAATTAAAAGACTCAGCCTGCTATGATGCTAGTGTTACATCAAACTAAATTTGGCCTGAGGATGCTCCATACTCTAGTCCTGACATAACAAACTGAAACCTAACTTAGTGCATAAACTGAAAGCCTAAATTAGGAGCATACTTTTATAACAAACAGCTGAGGGTCAGCCAACCACAGCAGCTGAACTTCAGTCAACTGCGGGCAGCCAACTGTTCAGACTATGTTCCAATAAGGCAAAAGTTGAAACATAATCGAGCTGTCGAGCTGTCTCTGTACCTCACTTTCATTTTCTGTACCTCATTTCCATTTCCTATGCATAAATATTGTCTGACCATGTTGCAGACCAGAGTTCTCTGAATCTGTTTAGGTTCTGAGGGCTGCCTGGTTTGTGAATTGTTCCTTGATCCATTAAATTTTATCAAACTTAACTTGCTTAAGGTTTTCTTCTGTTAATAACAGGATGCAGACTGCCTCTAACCTATTTATATTAGTCAGGGTAGGCTAGATTATGGTGATAAATAGATCTAATTAAATATGGTTAGCTCAACACAATAGAAGTTTGTTTATTGCTCATATTAATGACAGGCCCCAGTTTGACAGGAATAAGTTGGTGGTAGTGTTTGTGTGTTTTGTTTTGCAGGGAGAAACTCTTCTCCCCACAGCCAGTCTTGAACTAAGACTATGACAGCTCTGGCATCTTGAGTTCATAGTTTCCGAGGTTGCCCTTGAGATCATCTCCTTTCCCAAGTTGAAAGGAGCAAAACTCACAGAGGAACATGTAGAAGGGTTTTATGTTCATGCCTATAAGTTGTATATATCACTTCTGATCATATTTCATTAGCTATAATTCAGTCATATGACCAATCTAACCATAAGGGACATTGGGAAATGTAGCTTGGCTGTGTTTCTGGGAAAAACAGGAGAAAGGATTTGCCAACATCATTAATTACCAACTTAGGCAAAACAAATTCTATTTGCAGATCAGCTAATGTTACAGAATGAATATATTGGGGGTCAAATAGGGTTTTGTAAGTTATCCCTAAAGCATTCTGTGTGTGTGTGTGTGTGTGTGTGTGTGTGTGTGTGTGTTTATTTCTGGTTATAGCACTTTTCATCTTTTTCTTCCTGTCCTTTCTTCTCTGGTAAGGTTTATTGGAAGAGACAGGTTTTGGAGTGAGAGGAACTGGGATTGCAGTCCAGCCAGCTCTTCTACATTTCAGCTACATAGCCTCATCAAGTTTTAGTTTCCTCATCAGTCAAAGTAGGGCACTAGAAGGCCAGTCTGGCATGAGATATGATGTCAGAGAGATTCTGTGTTTTGGCTACATCTGCTCATATTAGAACAATCTGGTCACTAGAAAAATAGGAAATAAAATACCTTTGAGATTGACTTTAAAAAGTTACTTAAAATTTTTATTCTTTTTTTACATTAACTTTATTTAGATATGCTTTATAGACAACATTCAATGATTTAATTGTCCAATTTGATGAATTTTAACAAGTGTATATAGTAGTGTAATGGTAGTCATAATAGAGAATATTAATATGTATTTCCAATACCCCAAACCTTCCCTCATGTTTCTCTGCAGTCAATATATTCCCATTCCACCCCTGGCCCTGATAACCATTGGTATCATTTCTGCCAATGCAGCTTTTCCTTTTCTAGCACTTCATATAGATGAAATCATAAAGTTTTCTTTATGTGTGGCCTCTTTCATTTAGCATGATGTTTTGTGTTATATCCGTGCTTTGTGTGTATCAATAGTTAATTTCTTTTCAATGAATATTATTCTATTGTATAGATATACCAAATTTATTTATAAATTCTACGCCTCAGTTCATAGACATTTGTATTTTTTGGCTTGGCTAATGTGAATACATCTGTCATGAAAATTTGAGCACAAGTCTTTGTGTGGACACATATTTTCATTTCTCTTGAGTAAATACCTAGAAACTGGACTTCAATGTCTGTCTTGCTTTGTTTTAATGCTTAATAATTTATATGCGTTCACTAACCTGGCTTACATCTCTACACTGGGGAGAAAAACATTTTGCATAAAAGAAAATAAATTTTGTTTACATGATTGGGATATGTCCCTATTTCATACCTTGACTGCTTTATATAGTAATCTCTCAAGCTTGGCCAGTGTGAATTTGACAGACAAATAGCAATATAAGAGCTATAGTTAAGTTTCTTCCATATATTAAGTTTCTTAAGTTTCTTCCATGTATGAAGCACTGAACTTGGTAAGGTCTTAACAATAGCAACAACAAGTATTTAAACATCAACAACTCTGTCACTGATAAATTTTTATGTCATTTTTAAAATGTAGAAACTTAGGCATAGAGATGATTTTGCTTGCCCAAAGTAACTAATTAGAAAGGGGTACAGAATGAAGTCCAAACCCTGATCTACCTGATTTTCAATCCCATATATTTTCCATTGATCTATGTTTTTGAAACTTCAAAGCTGCAGAAAACTTTCTGGCCATGGAGATCTCGTTCATGGTTTTGTCTGTAGGAAGAACCATCTAAGTGTCTTGCAGCTCCTCTCCCTTTACTAGGCATCCTTTTGCCTATGGCAGATTATGCAGAGCAAATATTGCCCATTACTTTCTGCATTACAAAAAGTCAATTTGGATTTTGAAGAGTTATTTCCATCAGACTCTCAATACAAAGTTTATGAAAATAGATATACTTAATAGTTTAAATAATGAACATTATAGCAATCCTAGATAATAGAGAAGTCTTCAAAAAATTAATCACCACCTCAAAAAGGCAAGATAGTCTCTCACAGTTGACAAACCCCTTAGCAACACAAACAAAGCCCTATAAATCCTCCTAACATTTTCCCCCTTCCCTTTAAGTGTACCATGTTAGGCTGAATCTATATCATCTAACCTTAACATCATTCATGATCTAGGCAATGACAAAAAGAGGAGAATAGCAGTTCTATGTACTTTTAAACTGCCTTATCTTTATAAATAATATTGAAATCTCTTAGCTATTTTATCTATGCCTTGCATGTAAGGCAAGAATGGTGTTTTGCTCATAGAAAGTTCTCAAATGAGTACTTATTTGAGTACAAGGTCAATTTGTCACTTCCTCTTTCTGTTAGTTTTGATTACGCCATCCTAGAATTATGAAATTATTTTCTATTAATAAGGAATTGTTTCAGCAATGGCTGAAGCAGAGAGTACTTGCAGATGTAATCTCAAAAGGTATGTCATGTGATTGAATAAAATAAAATAGCTTCAACTATTTTCAATTTCATTATATCATTAAATTTATGCTATTTATTTAGCAAGGTGGGTGATCCAGGAAAAGACATGGGTTCATTTGAGTGATACTAGAAGCAGTAGCTAGGGGACCTTAATTGCTCCACTGATGAACAAATTTTTTTTCCTTCTTCCTCTCTGTTCTTCCCTTTCTAGTAAAGCTTACTGGAAGAGACACAGTTTTGGAGTAGGATGATCTGGGATTGAAGGCAGGCTCCTTTGCTTTACATCTAACTGATGTCTTCAAGTTTTAGGTTTCTACTGAGCAAAATAAAGATAATAATATCTTCTCGTATGACGTTTGTGAGAATTAAGTGGCTGCTTACGCTACTCTCTAAGGTAGGAAATACAGAAAGAGAACGAGTTTAGATGGGGAATATAAACTTTATTCCTGTGATGAACTCAGGTGCCTGTGAGACATTTGTAAAATATTTAAAAGGTGATGAGTAGGTAGGGTAAATTTGGACAGCCAGATCAGAAGTGTAGAGATTTGTGAGGTGTCAGATGGAATGACTGTTGTTTGCTCAAGGAGAGAATGTAGACTCAGCAAGACTCTGGGAATACAGGGCAGAGACCCTGGGCACATCAGCATGTCAGGAGTGGGCAGCAGTGCCTCAAAAGCAATGTAGAAGCTTCCAGAGAGGAAATGCATAACCATGTTCTTCTGCATCTTTGTGGGCTGGAGCACAGCACTGTGCTATTTTTGTGAGGCTTTTGTTCAGTTGATTAAAAAAATAGTATCCTTGAAAAGAGCATTAGAGAACACCATGGGAAACTTATAATTGCCTAAACATTTAAGTTTTCTAAGTTGTTGACGACAGCTGGTCGAGCAGTCTTTTCTTCTACTCTCCAATTTAGAGGGAAATGCTGCCAACAATCTCTCACAAACAGAGGGACCAACCTGGATGCTTTCCTTGTAGCAGAGGCTGCTTTGGGGGTGAAAGTGAAATGAGAGCACCCAGGCTGTCTGATGGTAAAGTCTGCATCCTTGGCTTGATCTGGCCTCACTTTTGGCTCCATTTAACAAATATCCTACTTATTGAGCATCTATCACATATTGTGTTGGGCAATTGGGACAAAATATGACTGAGAAGCAGTCTCTGCCAATAGGAATTTTACAATCTAATGCAAGATTGAGCCATACCAATTTATGGAGACAAACATAAAAAGGAACGCCTAACACCATGCCTGGCCCCAATTTTAAAATATTTTCTTTAACTGGAAGAGAGTTTTCCATTATGTACCTTTTCTCAGGCAATATTAGATTTGTATCTGTATTATGGAAAAGGTATTATTACCTCCATTTTTAAAAAGGGCAAATTAAGTCTAAGAGACTTCAATTTGCCTAGGATTACAAAGTCAACAAAAGGTAAAGATAAAATATTAGCTGGTTATATTTGGACTGCAAAGCCCAGTTCATTACACAACACTATTTAGAAATGCAGAAAACCAACTGTGAAATTTTAAATGAGAATACACTGTTTACCTGCTAAACTCAAGAGAGGAAGAGAGGTCAGGGAGAAAGAAGGGACGATGGTGAGGAGGAAAGAAAAAAAAGAGACAGGAAAAGGTAAGAAGAAAGAGAATGCAAAGAAGTAGACAGAGTGAGGAAAGAAAGTTAAAAGAACTAAGAGATACAGGTGATAATGCTTTCCTGAGCTAAAGATAAACATCCCTTCCAGCCAATAAGATTTATAAAAATTTCTTCTCCAGCATTCAGAAGGTGAAAGAAGATCATTACTCAGTAGGACCTCTTCAAAGGGTGAGTAAAAGCTGTAGAGTTAATAATGTTAAAAAATCATTCCCCAAAATCAAGAAAAGCAGGAGAAATAAAATAAAGCTCAAAGGGAAAATAGAACCAAAGATAAAAATCAGGCCATGCTATTACTAACTCAAAGACTTGAAACGAGCAGAATAATATTTATAGACCTGTGGGCTGTGAAATGAAGGGATCTGTTTCTCTGGCATGCATATGTCAAATATAAATGCATGTGTATATGGACTTCATAACTTGCCTATCTTACTTTTATTTGAGGATCTACAAAATGTGATAGAAAAATGTAAATCTTGAACTTAGAAATCTTTGAGTACGGCTCTCACATTTTACCCAATTACTTGGGAAAATAATTTACATCAACCTCAGGGTCTTCGATTGTAAAATGGAAACAATGAACATTCCAGCCATATCTATAAAACTTGTTATGATCAATTATCTTGAATCAAATGAAATGAGGTAGTAGTGGCATCATGATTAAGATCTTGGGCTGTTTGGTAAGTGCTGGGTTTGAATTAAGGACCTGCTGTTTAACACTAAGAAAACTGCTTTACTTTGGTAAGCATCATTTTCTTGTCTGTAGAATGGGGATAATAACAGTACCAAAGTCCTGGTGAAGTTATGGGAATTGTTTGGGATCACGCATATCATTGCCAGGAACAGTACCTGGTAAGCAGTAAGTTGTCAAATAATGCTATTTGATGATTGTAAGGATGGTGACAATGCATGACAACGACAAAGATAATCATGATGGTTATGCTGGGGAGGATATAATATCCTCGGAAGCCTTCCCTTACCTCATTCTTACCTTTGCAGGAGATACAAATGTCCACCTCTATGTTACTGTATGATTTTGAACATACTTCCACTATAGATCTTTGTTAAATAGTGATACTGACAGGATGGAGGGAGTGATGATGCTGTAAGATTTATTAGGCACAGTATAGGTACATAGCATATTATCTATCCGCTCCTGGTAAAGTGCCTCAATCCTGAGCTGAGTCATATCAATACAATCTTTTAAAAGGTACTGTGAATGGCTGCTTTCTCACACGGCTCTCTTCACCTTCAAACCCACAATAGCAAGTATTTTTCATTCTTTGGATCTCTCTGATTTCCTATTCTGCTACCAGTTAGACAATTCAGTGCTTTTAAAGAATAATGTGATTAGATTTGGTTGATTTAATGAAGTAATCTCCCTTTCCGTGAACTAAAGGTCAATTGATTAGTAACCTAATCATTGATTAATAAGCCTACTAATTGATTGGTAGTATGATTTTGACTATATGACTACTATAGATCCTATTAAATAATCCCTTTGTCACTAAATTTCCCGTTCTTCTTTCCTGCAAATTAATGAGCATCATGAGGTTCTGTTCCCTCACTGCCTTAGACATAGTAGACTTTCAAAGAATATCTGCTATAATATTCTGGGATTGCACACTGTAAACTCTAAAGCAGTAGAAGCATGCTCACTAGTGTAACTGTAATTGTTTATATAGGTTTTTTCTCCTGTTCAATTTTTTTTTTTTAAATAATAAGCATTCAGTGTGTTGGGAAGGTGTCCAATATCACCACCACCTGTGATTCTGAAAACAGCTGTTTTTTGTTTGGTATAAAAGCAAGCAGGAAGAAATTGACTTAGAACTGGAGGTACTTAATAACAGCACAAAAGATAAACAATACAAAGTTTGTTGATGAAAATGTGGTCATAGAAGACCAGCATAACTGTCTCCTGGGATCTCATTAGACAAGCAAAATCTCAGGCCCCACCCAAAACCTATTGAATTGGAATTTGCATTTAACAAAATCCTCAAGTGATTCCTGAATTTGAGATGCTGTGCTCTAAAACCCTTGGCATAGTCACTGAAGTAGGCAGAGAGCTCTTTTTCTGAATTATCTTCAGGAAAGGGCACTTAGAAGGAAGCAAACATCTACAGATCAACTGTATGTACTAAGCTCAGGATAGGTGCTTTGACACACATTTTACTTTAAACTACCCAGTGTTCTTATAAAGTGTATGCTGTTATCATTCTTCTTCTTTTTTTTTTTTTTTTTTTTTTTTTCCTGAGACAGAGTCTCACTCTATCACCCAGGCTGGAGTGCAGTGGTGCAATCTTGGCTGACTGCAACCTCCCAGGATCAAGCAATTCTCCTGCCTCACCCTCCCAAGTAGCTGGGATTACAGGTGCACACCACCATGCCTGGCTAATTTTTGTATTTTTAGTAGAGATGGGGTTTCACCATTTTGGCCAGGCTGGTCTTGAACTCCTGACCTCAAATGATCCATCCGCCTCAGCCTCCCAAAGTGCTGAGATTATAGGTGTGAGCTACTGTGCCCAGCCAGTATCATTCTTTTATAGACAAAACCGTGATGCTCAGAGACAATGAATAAGGTAGCCAAGGTCACACAGTAACCAAGTTGCAAAGTTTGAATATGATCTGATGATGCTGCTTCAAAGTCAATGTTTGCAGGAATCCTAAACAGTCAAATGAAGCCCTAATTTGGTGAACCTGCTCTTAGCCTCCCAACCTCCCATCCAGAACCATTACCTCTATCTAAAGTTGTGCATTGGCACACCTTGTTTAAAGGCCAGACTTCAAATTCAGGCAGGTATGTGTTGAAATCTCAGCTTCTCTATTTATTTGCTATGAAACATTAATATTCTTGTACCCAAACAGCAAAAACACTCCCTCCACAGGGCTGCTACAATGACTTAATATCATGTGCAATAAGCACTTGGCACAGTCCTTAATGGACATTAAGTGTTCAACAAATACTAGATGCTACTCCAATTAAACTATTTCTTTCTAAAAACCTTCTCAATTTGATATAAGCAACACTCCCCAAAATGTCTTAATGAAAGTATTGCTTATTCCTGTGTTTTCTAGTCAACGGCTGTTTGTTTAATACACTTGGTTATTTCAAAAGAACTCAAACCAAAATATCTAATTCCAAACTCATGATTTCCTCTATATATTTCACTATAGTTTAAGCTATCTTTGCATATCAATTACTATATTATACTGTAATTAATTTTTATTCCCACTGCAGTATGATTTATTTAATATTAGGCACGATCTTTTATTCATATTTTGAATCTGCAGTCCCTAGGACAGTGCCTTGCACATCAAAAACATTAAGTGATTTTATATGTTATTGGTCTAGATATGCTCATACTTTGGTATGACCATAGAAATAGCATTTTTAATTGTCTCAGAAGGAAATGCCATATTTTCTTTAGATTACACATTTAGTAAGTATAAACTATGCTATTTGGGAAGGTAAACAATTCACTTAAGAGTCTAGAGTTATTATTAAAATGGTGCTATATTCATAAAATCCTCTTTCATTTTAAGATCTGAAAAGAAAATTCCTACTCGTAAGATATTACTGGTTTGTCAGGGAACAAACAAATAAAGAGATACACTGCAATTCTGGCTCTTTGGTATAAAGAACAGTTGATATAAAGCATAGGATGTGTTGTCATTATGTTAACGGAAACATCAATTCTTTTACAACAAAGTCATATTCAATGGTTATTTGACAAGAATTATATTTCCTGTTTCGTTGTTGCCACTAGTTGGTTAGTAATATAATGAAAATTTTCAAGGCTATTAGTTTGGCCAATCTCTCAGTAGAGCTTACATTGTAAGCATTGTGGAGCTGGACCTCAGATCCAAATCCATAATACGGATGAATAGTATTCTATTTCACAGAGGTGACATGGGAACTTATGCAAGGTTTCAGCATAGCTTGATATCAAACTGAAATGAAGCCTCTTTGGACTTTATTGTTAAAAATGAGGACCCTTTATTAACTATGCACCTCGAAGCTTCGTGGTTGTGTTTTCAAAGAGGTAGAGTATCATCAACAGAATAAGCATTACAATGCAACTTCTTTGGGGTTTCAATCCCAGTTTAAATATACTCTAGTTGTATGAAGTTACAAATTTAATTAACTTTGCTTATTCTCATTTTTACATTTGTAAGACTGAAATAATCTTTTAGGAGTATTGTGAAGATTAAAATGAGGTAGCATGTATAGCAGGTAGGAGTGTACATAAACAGTAGTTATTCTACTCTTTCCAAAGTGAATGAATGCGTATATTATGGTCACATTTGATCTACTATAAAGGAATGTCAATACAAACAGCATAAGTACCCATTATAAGACTCTGTTTCTATCTCTCTCTCTGTCTCTCCTTACATAGGCCGATATATGTGTGTCTAATTACATTAAGGTTTCCTATAACTAGATGATGCATTTCCCTCTGAGAGTTAGGTTTGTAAAGTCTATATATAATGCTTTAGATTAGCGGAAGTTGCCTTAAGGGATAGAATGTCTCCCAAATTAGAATAGGAAGGTAGAATCTAAAAATCTAACGAAGATATGTCTAAAATTAGACTAAAGCTTTTAAGATGATGATGATGATGGGGTGATAAGGATAGCCATCATTTATTGAATGCCTATTATGTGCTAGGATCTGTAGTAGATGTTTTATATACATCATCTGCACAGCTTTGAAAATACTTAAGATATTATATCTATTTGAGTTCTCCAGAAACTAAAGTTCAAGTAGTTGGAATTACTTGCTTGGAGTGAAACAACTAATAACTGGCAGAATAGGAATTAGAATTTAGATATTTTCTGACTCCACAGTCAGTGGATGTAATAGACTACCACCGTACCCCATTGGAAGAAATGTCACGAAAGTATTCTGCCAAGAAGCTACCAAAAGGAAACTTAAAAATCAAATAAAAAAATGGTGTTGCATCTTAAGCATTATTTGGAGGAGCTGTCATTGCTCTGACTAGCTCGTATGAATTCTGGTCACATTTACCGTTTTAGCCCTGTGTGGATATAGGTATAGCTGGTTAACCACATTATTTATTTTATAAGAAATAAACTTGGTTTCTGTGACTCAAATATTCATGAACATAATTATCACTGGACATACTGACCATGTTTCTGGATCCTCAGGGTTGAATCTAGCCTCTGAAGAGTGTTGTCCCCTAAGGCCTGGACTACAGCGCACCCACTTATCAATAAGCGCAGGTTAGAACACTTAGCCAAACTTCTGCTGTGACATTGCTGCTTTTTGTTGTTGTTAATAACATGTACCATCTTAAAACCAAATGGCTGTCAAATGAACGTTTTTAAACAGATTTCATGGCATTTGGTATGTAAGTAATATATTCAAAATAACACCCTAACCACAGAAAGTATTCACACCCTCTTTTAATTTTTCTTTTTTTTCTTTTACTTTATTTTCCTATTTCAATGAAGGTAAAATAAATGTTTCCTAGATCACAAATATCATATGCATAAAGATAAAGTAGTTCCTGTAAACCATTTCTACATGCCAGTATTTCATGGCCTCATATGGAGAAAACACAGCCACTTCTCCAGAAGGTGACTCCACTCCCAAATGCCAATGCCATCTACCTCCTGACAGGCTCTATCAAGCAGCTGCTACCAAAGAGAGACCAGCCCTTGCATGTCTAAACTGGTTGCCAGTTTGTTTTTTCATTGAAATTAAGTGCTACCGTATTATGAGGCTGGATCTGTCAAGCCCTATGTGCAGACAGTGAACCAATTATCAAGTGGCAGGCGGCACCTGGTTGGCTACAGCAGCTGAGAGACTCAAGGCATCACACACAGCACAGCTTAATATGATTGCTTTCAGGGAGCTCAAAAAGAAGCAGATCAAAAGCAACAGAATGAGTCAACCAGCCAGGGCCTTAGCTTGGTAGAGTTTTATATTATACTCTGTGCTCTCCTCTTGTCTATTAGTTTATGAAAGCAAATCAAGTTAACTATTTAATAAAACAATTTTACTTTTAATAAAATTCATTGCTGATCAAATTAAATGATTAATGTGAAAGCAGTTTGAAAGCATAACACGCAATACACACTGATTTGTAAGCCTTGGATTAGGCTTGTCTCTGGAGTTGGGACAGGTGCCCCTTGATTGTCTTCATCTATAGGCTCTTCTCTGATGATACGCCTGGAGTCTTGGCAAGACAATTGCAAAAGAGTTAAAATCTAGTTACCATGGATTTATATACCAAATCTCATACAGCTCTGTAGTGAAGAAAAGTCAGAGTTCTTGCAGGAACTGAGTCTGTCCTGGGTAAAGTCAATTACTAGTTCTGTAATCTTTGCCAAGTCAGTTCTTTCTCTGAACCTTGGATTCCTCATCTACGTTACAGGTACAAATGTCTATCTCACATAGTTGCAGAAGAAATCATAGTGAAGCCTAGCATTTCAGAATTGCTCAGTCTATGTTAGTTCTGATCCCAGCTTCCTAAACTGTACACTACTACACCAATGTTCTAAGCCATTTGATAACCAGGAAGATGGGAAGGCAGCACTAGTCAAGGTCACAGCTGTAAAAATGCAGAGACGCCCAATTTCAACTTTTTAGAAATAGTGTCTATAAAATGTGTGTGTCCAATTCTTAAGTCATCTACCCCTTTCATAAAGAGGATTTGTATCATGTAAATTATCAAGATAAATTCTACTAACACGCAGCTGCTTTATCATCCATGTATCTTATTTAGGAGCTTTCTTCTTTCTGAATACAGTCATGTATTCAGAATGACGGGATATAGCACAATGATGGGATATAGTCTAAGCAAGGTGTCATTAGGCAATTTCATCATTGTTGCAAACCTCATAGAGTGTACTTACACAAACTTAGATAGTATAGCCTACTACACACGTAGGATATATGGTCTGGCCTATTGCTCCTAGGCTATAAACATATACAGCATGCTACTGTATTGAATACTGTAGGCAACTGTAACACAGTGGTAAGTATTTGTGCATCTAAACATAGAAAAGGTACAGTAAAAATATAGTGTTATAATCTTATGGTACTACTATCATACATGTGGCTTATAGTTGACCAAAACATTGTTATACAGTGCAGACTGTACAGTTTAAGAAACATACAGAAAGACATCAGCGAGCATTTTTTCCCTCGTCTTCTCGGAGAAGGATGAGTTTGATTGCAATGTTTCTATTTATCTATGAAAATTATGGATACGATCTTCAACCCATATAGAAATATCAATATTTTCCTATTAAGTCAGACACAATAGTATAAAAGCCATATATTTTAATTGATCTTTAATAAAAACACAAGGTGATGGTAAATTATTTTCTAGAATACTTATATATTTCCCTAGAATGTGAGCTCCTTGAAAGCACAATCTATATAGCACAAAGTCGCCTCATAGCATAAACTGCACATTAATTACCATAATAATGAGCTAATTAACAATTTGTGTAAATTAGATTACAAATTGGCTAGCTCTTTTTTTAAAAAAATAAGCTTTTTCCTTTTTCAAAAATAAGTCAGCATTTCGATATAAGAATAATATAATATGGACTAGAGGGAGAGGGCAATTAAGTTCAAATACATTTAAATAGATAGATACAAAAATAAGATAGATGGTAGATATGTAAAAGAAAAGGGAAGACTTTTGCTGACGGTAGAAAGCTGAGTGCCAACTAATGTATATGGATAAAGTGCTAGCATTTCAAAATCACCATTTTACACCCATCATTGGGAGAAAAAAAAAAACTGTATCAGGCAAGAATCATCAAAGGATGCTAAATCTAGGTGAAAATTCTCACGATAAACAGGGTATTTTTATGATCCTAAGGAATGTCCTCACCAGCTATTTATTAGTTGCAAAGGAAGAAAATAGCAATCATACAACAGGGGAAACTGGAAAATACCTTGAGCAGGTAGTCGAAATTAATATGACTAATGAGAATTTAGACATTATATGCCTCTAGATATGATACCCTGAGAAGGACAAAACATCACATAACCGGAATCTAATCATGAGAAAACATTAGATAAATAACAAATAGGGATCACTCTATTTAATAGAGGGGAGTATCCTCCCCTCTATTAAAAGAAAGGTATTGAAAGAGAGGTAAGGAGGCATTATAGCTAAATGTAATATCCAACTCAAGACTGAAAATTGTATTGATAGGGAAAAAACACTATCAAAGCTGAACTTGTACCATATGAAGAAAGGGGAATATAGAAAGTAAATTAAATAGGAATATTGTCATCATTATTAAATTTATAGAAGTTAATAACTATTGTCATTATTTAAGATAATCTTCTTATTCTTAGAAAACTATATTGATATCATTAGGGTTAAAGGTCTATAATTTCTATGATGTATCTATAAATGTCCAGAAGGTATACAGAAGTTATAAATCAAATATAGTAACATGTTGACAATAGCTTAGCCTGGGTAAAGGGTATTGACTGCTTTTTGTGCTACCCTTTTTTTTTTTTTTTTTTACACCTTTTCTGTAAGTTTAAAATTATTTACAAACCAAAAAGCAAACCATTTTCTTAAAAAAAGCATTGGGCTATATATAAAAAACAAGTGATTTATAATATGGATCACAGACTTTTATGGATGAACCTGCTCTATGGGGGATAAGTTGGGGGTAGGATAAAAAATGCCAGTGTCCTAATTATTTTAAGACTTCGTAAGCGGGTCATATTGTTATCTCCCACAAATCTTGTCTCATACTTTCAGAACATGATTATCGTTAGTTCTCTATCTGTTCTTAGAGTTATAGGTTTGTCACACAGGCCTCATAACTCATGCTTTTTCTCTGACATCTGACCCCTCGAATATCTTTTGAAGCCAGGATAATACAAGGCAGATGTTCTTCCAACTCAGAACAGAAACTTCTAGTACCTCAAACCACCTGGGCCTGGTGATATGAAAGAGGGAATCCAGGCCAACCTCAGAAGACCTGATAGGAAAGATCTTGGAGTCTGGATAAGATTGCTCTACCCTAAAAGTTATAGACATCTTATGCAAAACTGCATAATAAAATTTATGTCTGAAAATTAAATAATAATACAGTCTGATTTTTTTCTGGTATATAATAGGAGCAGATTGTTCAATAGGACAAGCAGAGGAGGATTTTTTGTTTGTTTCTCTTTTTGCTCCTATTTTGGGAATACCAAAGAGTTATTCTAAATCACTCAGGCGTGAAACAAATGACTGCGTGAAAATAACTTCAATTAAAAGAATAACAAAACCTGTGGGCTCCTGCTGGGGTACTAGTCTATTGTAAGAATCCCGCTATAGTTTAGTGTTTAGCATTCAGACCCTCAGTCAGGTGATACATATGAAATTGCTCAAGAACTTCATCTCACAATAATGTCAACTTTTTCTATATAATACAGAATGTCCAAGCTGGAAGCCACAAAAAAAGATGGCCAGCTCCTAAATCTGCAGAGGTGAGACTAGAATTTAGAGATTCATGGTCCAGCTAGAACAGATAGTTAATCTCCTTGTTCTAATTTGATAGCTCTGTCCTTTATGCCACTCAAACTGAATTTTGATACCTATGACAATTCTAATGCCATGAGGAAACACAGATACAAAAGGAGACAGTACCTATTAACTTATCTTGGGGTGGTTGGACTGAGTATTATGAGAGATAAGGGCAGGTAAACGATGAGTTGCTTTTTCTCCTCCATTATTATGCTGCCTAGCAAGGAGTTGGTGTTCAATATGTGCTTATTGAATGAAGCATTAAGTGAATGCAGTGTTGTGATACCCCTAAGCACCTACTATGCACCGACTGTGTGTTGCACTCTGCATGAAGTGCTCCACAATCCATAAAACACAGTCCCTGATATAGTTTGGATATTTGTCCCTGCCCAAATCTCATGTTGAAATGTAGTCTCCAGTATTGGAGGTGGGGCCTGGTGGGAGGTGACTGGATCATGAGGGTAGATTTCTCATGAATAGTTTAGCACCATGCCCTTGGTGCTGTCCTGGTGATAGTGAGGAAGTTCTGAGATCTGGTTGTTTAAGTGTGTGGCACCTTCCCTCGCCACCTCTCCTCTCTCTCTCTCTCTTTCTCTTGCTTTCACCATGTGATGTGCCTGCTCCCCTTTTGCCTTTTGCATGATTATAAGCTTCCCAAGGCTTCCCTTGAAGCTGAGCAGATGCTGGCACCATGTTGCCTATAAAGTCTGCAGAACTGTGAGCCAATTAAACCTCGTTTCTTTATAAATTACCAAGTCTCTGGTAGTTCTTTACAGAAATGCAAGAATGGCCTAATACAGTCTCACTAAAGGAGTTCACAGTTTGCTTAATAAAACACACAAGTAAAGAGATACTTACAATATTACATGATAAGTGCAACGGTGAAGAGGCAAACTGGAGATGCTACAAAACTTTGAAATTGAGACTGTAAAAAGAAACGGGCCTACATGTGTTGTAGTGTAGCCAAAATAAGCAATTCGTAGCAAAATGTGTTATCAGTTAAGACTGGAAGTTTTGGATATCATACTTATTTCTATCATGTGGCTATTTTTTTTTAATTGAAACTACAGGGCTATAGCATACTCCTATACATGAGGATAAGGTCAACTCTGAAGGGAATGGCTATTCCTATTAATACTATCAGACATCCTAGCAAAAACTGTCCTGCCGCAGAAAATGAACACTCAGAAGAAAGGTGTTACAGGCTGAATTGTGTCCCCACATATATGTGACTGTATATGAAGACAGAGCCTTTAAGAGGTAGTTAAGGTAAAATTACACCATTAGGATGGGCCCTAATCCAATATAACTGGTGTCCCTTAAGATGAGGCCATTAGGACACAGAAAACAGAATGGGGGATGACCAGGTGGGGACACAGTGAGGAAGCCATCTGGAAACCAAGAAGAGAGACCTCAAAAGAAACCAGTCCATTGATCTCAGACTTCTAGCCCCAGAACTGAGAGAAAATACATTTCTGTTGTTTTGGCCACCTAGTCTGTGGTATTATATTATGATGGCCCTAGCAAGCTGATAAAGAAGACTCCAGATTAAAATGAAGAAAAGTCACCTTTTCCTTCTGAAGCCAGGAGTTAGTTTGACTTTCACTCTGAGCTATTGGGATTTCTAATGCATTTTCAAAAAAAGCTGGTAAACTAGGCCCAGCCACTGGAAGCAGGTCAGGGGTGAGACACAAAGTCCGAGTGGGGAAGGCACGCCAAGCTGTGTCCTGGCTTGGGTCTGAGCTGTAACTTATTCCCTGCGTCGCACTTCTTTTCTGTTATGGTCAGACTTTCAATAAAATAATTATTAATATTATAACCTGACCTTTGGTTCTTTGGGGTGGTTTGCATCCTTTCACTGGAACAAGTGAAGAAGAAAAACTTCTTTGTACACTGGAGTTTCATTTTCATAAGGGAGGGTCATCAGGGAGCAGACAGCAAGGACAGCAAACCTGAGCAACTGGTGTTGAGCACACATGAGGCCCAAGGTGCACCTCTTACGTAGGAATACCTTAGAGGGAGAGGGGCCTAATTTCACGCAGACTAGAAGATCTCCTTGAAATTAAATTAAATGTAATATTATTTTCTACGACAGTTTAACAAATTCTGAAGTATGCAGTTGGCACGAGGAAAATGAGAGACATATTTTGACATTCTATACAGAATTCGATTTGGGAAGATGATTACAGTTTGGATATTCAAACTACTGGTAAAGGTGTCTGTGAGACAGTTAGATATTGAAATCCAGATGGTCTCCTCTTATATCTCTTTGGCATTTTACAATTTGTAAACTTCTTACATAGGTTTTCAAATTATTTGCCTCAGATGCTCTTTGTAAATAGGCATAGTGCTTCTGAGGTCTGCTTTTTGACATGAGATCACTTTCAGACGGACAGAGAATTTCTCATGCCTATATTACAGATAAACCATAAACTAAGCTTTCTCAAGGCCACACAATGTAAGATCTGGGACTCCTGGTCTAGTGCCCATTTCGTACAAAGTATATGCTCTTAGAAAATCCCCGAGCATCCAAAATTTTAAAAATTTATTTCAGGAAACAAGAAAC
Source organism: Pongo abelii (assembly GCF_028885655.2). Classification (NCBI taxonomy): domain Eukaryota; kingdom Metazoa; phylum Chordata; class Mammalia; order Primates; family Hominidae; genus Pongo; species Pongo abelii. The sequence goes on from NC_071994.2 coordinate 82,831,060, forward strand.
ATTCTAACACCATATTCTACAGCCATACTTCATAATGCTAATTTTGTTTTTCTTGATAATAATTTCTATTCCCTCATCCATTAATGGATCACTAAATGGTACTTAGAGTTTCGGTGAAGCAAGTCCACGTGCAACTCTCTTTTTTAAAACAAAAGTTTAGAATAGCCTTAGACTTACAGAAGTTGCAAAGATAGTACAGAGTTCACATATACCTCAGACTCAGTTTCCTCTACTATTAAAATCTTACATTGGTATAGTACATTTGTTAGAACTAATGAACCAATATCTATATTTTAATATTAACTAAACTCTATGTTTTATTCATATTATCTCCATTTTACCTAATGGTCTTTTTTCTGTTCCAGGATCCCATCCAGAATGTCACATTATAATTAGTTGTCATGTCTCCTTAGGCTCCCATTGGCTGTGCCAATTTCTCAGACTTTACCTGTTTTGGATGACCTTAGCAGTTTTAAGGAGGACTGTCAGATACTTCATCAAATGTTCTCTAATTTGGATTTTTTGCTGTTTTTCATAGTTAGATAAAGGGTTATGGCTTTGGGAGAGGAAGAACACAGAGATAAAGTACCATTCTCTCACCACATCATATCAAAGGTATATGTTTATCAAATGACTTATCATTGCTAATGATCACCTTGACTACCCGGCTGAGGTAGCATTTGTCAGATTTCTTCACTGTAAAGTGACTCTCTCCTTCCCCTCCTTTCCATACTGTACTTTTTGGAAAGAAGTTACTATGTGTAGCCTACATTTAAGAAATGGGGAGTTCTACACCACCTCCATGAGGGCAGAGTATCTACAAAAATTAGGCAGAATTCTTCTGTATGGGAGATTTCTATAACTCTTCTTATTCCTAAATATGAATATATTAACATGTTTTCATGTGTATTCAAAACATTCAAAAAAATTTTTTTTTAATTTTGAATATGGAACTATAAAACATTCCTTTTATCTAATAATGGGGAGGGGGAGACTTTTCAGGCATAGACATAACCAGGTTCCTTTTTGTAGTTTTTGTTTTGAAACACCAGATCAGGTTACTTTTCTGCTTAAAATCTTTCCATATCTTATAATCATCAAGATAGGATCCAATGCTTTTGGCTATATAAAGGGCTTAGAATTTTCTTTGGAGTATAACTTTATCTCCTGTCACACTCCTATACCATCCCACGATTCTGCCATCCAAAATATTCAAAATGTTTTATGTCTCCTGAACTCAGAATTGTCTCATACTTCCAATTTTTTGCAGGTATTCTCCCAGAATGCCATTTCCTCCCTTACCTATCCAGTGAACGTTTAGCCATCTTCCAAGCTCTGTACAACATTCCAGTTGGAACTTTTCAAACTCATTGTCTTCTGATACCTGGTTTATAAAGGCCTTAGACATCCCCATATAATCCCAGAAGACTATGTGCATAAAATGTTTCTGGGAATTATCATACTGGACTGCAACCTTAGCTTTATTTTCCCTCCCCCATTAGATAGCATGCTCCAAATGCACATGCAATTAATAAACAATGAAGTTATGCTATTAGAATATACCTTCCCTTATTAGCCAATGATAAAGAATACTCTTAAAATTTCCTACATATAGGCAGACTATTGCATACGCTCTTCTACATTGCTGATTTAGAAATAGAGTTTTCCAATCTGTACATTTGTTGTTCTGTAAAATTTGAACTCAACCCTAGGTCATGTGACTCTCAGCCTAGGACTCTGTCTACATCATTGTAGTGTTTCTCAGTTCATAGCACTAGGAAGAATATCTAACACAGATAGTGAAGATGTAATTTCCTGGAATAAAAGGAGGAAAATTTAAAAATCCAAAAGAATAAAAACGTCATACCAGAAAAAAAAACATGCAAGATTGTCTGAATCATTCCTTTGAATTATTGATAAGAAAGATACTGAGACTAAAATTGGTAGTGTTCATCTGACGATTATACCATTTATTAATGAAAAAGCTATGACCTAGATCATAAGGATTCTAACTCCCAACTAGAGATCTTGGAGTAGAATATGGAAAAGGTGCCAGTAAAAAGAATTGCCTGATTCCATTAAAAACATGTAAGACAAACAACTGTCTCATGATTAAGCTATTTTTTCTCTTACAGTAAATAGCTCAAAATTTCTGAGTTCTCTAGGGATAAATTTTGCATAACAGTGTAGGTGTACAAGTTTGAATATGTGAAGTAATTTTTCATTTTTTATTATCTTCTCTTCCTTTAAAAACAAAACAAAACAAAACAAAAAAACAGTACCAATCTCTTACATCAAGTCAGGTCAAATGTTGCCATAGTTGTCCTCAGGATTTTTGAATTATCAGATTCTTACTATCTCTAGGCCTTTGATTTGAAGACCTCTTTTTTGAGTACAATATATTATTGTTGTTTTGTTTGGTTTTTCCCCAAGATAGCACAGAGAATAAAAATTTTTGAAAGATATGTGCAAATCTAGATGTTGACTGCTTTCAAATGACTACCACTCAGAAGTTGGGGGTAGCCTCATTACTGATGGAGTTAAGGACACACTATTCCAAAATTTGGCACCATGGCATTTGAGGAAACAGCAGAAGCAAGAAAATTGCTCTCATTTTCTCCCCGGAGGCAGGTCCTAAAAGAATTTTCTGAATTTTCTCTGAAGAAAATCTTCATGCCATAGGTTTCCTTCCTATATCTGGAAGAAAATAACATTCTTATTGTCAAAGACTTAGAGACCCCAAGAGAAATCTGAACAGGCCTTGCCAAGTTCCTCCGAGCTTATTACATTAGATCACACCCTTTTGTCCTCCAATTAACATTGATATGATCATTTACTCTTCCTCAAACTTAATATAAAAACCTACAGTTTTTTTACTTCTTTAGGTCTTCATTTTTGAAGGCGCCTGTCTTATGTAAAATTAATGGCATTAGTCTGTTTTCATGCTGCTGATAAAGACATACTCAAGACTGGGTAATTTATAAAGAAAAAAGAGGCTTAATGGACTCACAGTTTCACGTGGCTGGGGAGGCCTCACAATCATGGCAGAAGGCAAAAAGCACATCTTACATGGCAGCAAGCAAGACAGAATGAGAGCCAAGCAAAAGGGGAAGCCCCTTATAAAACCATCAGATCTCATGAGACTTATTCACTACCACGAGAACAGTATGGTGGAAACCAACCCTATGATTCAATTATCTCCCACTGGTTCCCTCCCACTACATGTGGGAATTATGGGAGCTACAATTCAAGATGAGATTTGCGTAAAAACACAGCCAAACCATATTACTAATATTTAACAAATGTGTATGCTTTCCTCTTGCTAATCTGCCTTTTTTCTTGGTGCCTCAGCTATGAACCTAGATGAGAAAAGAAATCTCTTTTCCTCTGTATTACCTAAAAGTTATTTACATCTTATTTTTTTCTCTTAACCATAACTGATATTTAGTAGGACACATATGTATGGTCTAAATATTGTAGGTTGGTACATAGCTCCTGCTTCAAGACCTTTGAGTGGCCTATGCCAACTCTGGTTGCCTTGCCTAACCCTCTCTCAATACCCCATACCTCCTCATGATATAAGGTTAGCTCTAGAACCCTGAGATGGGAAGCATTCTATTGTAATTTGTTGATATCGCTACCATACCAATTGTTAGTATTTTTATTACCAACTATTCTCACAGCTGAATTCAACACTGAATTCTTTCAGAGTTGTTTTGACACTTCAGATTCTGAAATTATTTAGCATCTCTTAGCCATGATTTCTCAACCTCCAAAATGATACTTGCCTTGCAGTGTTGTGAAAACTAGTAATTTATGCAAAATACTCAGCACATAGTAGGTGCTTCCAAAAACACAATTCTTAAATACTAAAAAAAGAAGAAAAATGAATATGTATATCTTTCTTCATATATATGCATTATGTGAGAATACAATTTACTTACCAACTGAAATAGAGAGGTAGGAGTTTCAGAAAATCAGGGGAGAATGAGAAAGTTCTTTTATAGTATTAATAATATTTTATAGCTGTTATAGTTGTATATGGTACAGGGAGGACCTTTCTTTTCTTAAAAAATTAGTAATAGCAATTTAATGCTGAATACGATATGATCTACGTTTCCAAGGAATTTAAAATGTATTATATAGTGTTTTCTTATAACCAGCCAAATACATAATTCAGAATAAGGTCAGAAACTTTATGAGGGTTGAGTTACTTCCAATCGTTAGAACCATGGTTGGGCTTTGTCACTTCAATATTTACTGAGCATATTCCATAGAGCAGGCAATATACCAGGCACTGGGGAACATAAGGATGAATAAGACTATGTCCCTGACTTCAAGAAGCTCATCAGTTAATATAAAGTATAGACCTATAAGTTATTGTAGCAAAATGAG